>NC_045030.1:41358858-41362022 GCF_008632895.1 Mastomys coucha
TAAGCCTTTCCAGCTCCTTTTTGTTATTAGAATCTACTTGATTTTTTTGTTGTTGTTGGTTTTTAAGACAGGTTCTTTCTATGTAGTCCTGGAACTTGCTATATAAACCAGACTGGCCTCAAACTCAGAGATCTGCCTGCCTCTGCATTCTGAATGACAGAATTAAAGGTGTGTGCCATGATGCCTGGCCTGTATTTTTTTAACTAGTTTTTTGAGAGCTTCATACATGGTTTGATCATATTCGCTCTACCTCTTTCAATTCACTCCCTTTCCTATCTAGCCAATTTAATTTCATTGACATCAGAATACATACTTCTTTGGGTTGAATATATCTTTTGATTTAGGTATATTGAAGGTTTTTTAAAAAAAATTTCAGTTCATATATATTAGGATATTCTTGATAAAGTGTCTCTTTTAATATTATCAACATATACAATGTTAGTTGCTTGGAAAGCTACCTGTCTGTGGTTAATATAGTCACATATCTTTCCAATAGTCACTATTAGTATTAGCTATATAGGTTTCTAAGATTTCCCTGGCTTTTATAACAGATTGTGACTTTAAAACAACCAGATACTGGTGGCTTAAGAAAGATATTAAGAAAGAAATTTCTTTACAATAGTTCTGGAGTCACAAAGTCTGAAATTAAGGTGTGTGCAAGACTACAGTCCTCTCGTGGCTCTTAAGAAAAACATGTTCCTTATGTTTTCCCATCTATGCTATCTGTCATCATTTCTGGCATGGATCTTCCGGCTGCAATCTTTCTCTGATTCATATTCACATTGCCTTCTGCTCTGTGTGCTGGTCTCCATATTCCCCCTCCCTACCTCTCCTGTAAAGATGCATATGATTATACTTAGGACCCTCTTGGCCAAGCTCCACTCCTCAGCATCCACAAATTAATTGCATCTTTTTGCCATGGAAGCTAATATGTACATGTTCTTGAGATACAAATATGGAAATATCTTTATAAAACCACCATTTAATTCCCCATGTGTTATATTCTCACATTCTTTTAATTTAGCTAATCTATAAACTCATATTTAATGTGAATTTATTGCAAAAAGCACACAGTTGGATCCTACTTTTTTATACAAAAGTATAAATAAATATTTTTATAAGTAAAAAAACATACAGAGGTCAGTAGTAGTGCATGCCTTTAATCCCAGCACTTGGGAGGCAGAGGCAGGTGGATCTCTAAGTTCAAGTCCAGCCTGGTCTACAGAGTGAGTTTCAGGACAGCCAGTGCTACACAGAGAAACCCTGTCTCGAAAAACCAAAACCAACCAACCAAACAAACAAAAAAACAACATATAGAGGCAGTTTCCTCACATGTCTACACCTGTGGTATTCCATGGAATAATCAAGTGAGCGCTGCAGCTCTAAGGAATTCTCCTACTATGTAATACTCTTCTTTACAATACTCTGTCCTTCATAGGCTAGATGCTTTTAGCTTCCAGGGCTCTTGGCTGTCTTCTCAAGACAGCGAGTCATGCAGGCTCCAAGAGTTTTTTCCTTTGCCACACTGAAGAATCTCCTAATGATCTAGAATAGTCATAGAGCATGCCATGAGAATTTCTCTTCTTTCATGGATCACTATTGTCTGTTTTCTAGTGCCTTGAGATTTTTTTCACATCATTTGTCCAATATTCAGTTATTTTAAGCACAATTATAAATCTAGGCTCTTATTCTATATGGACTAAAATTAAGGATACTAAATATGAGTTTCAAAATATAAATGTATTAGGATGATATAAAATTTAAAATTAAGTTAATCATTATCCCTGGCTACATTTCACATATTCAAAAGCTAGCTGCATCTATTGTGTTGGGTAGCACAGCTTTGTCTGCACAAAAAGTTTGTCCTTTTTTCTCTGAACTACTCATGTATACTACTAAGTATTGACCTAAATTTTTCTTTCATGAAATAGGTAGTGTAATGTATTTCCTTTGATTAGATCCTGGTTGGTACATTTATTTAAATAGTTTAATTAGCAAAGCATCAAAGTGATAGGCCATTGAATCTCATGTCATGAATTATACTGTCATATAGTAGCTGAACAAAGCAAATGACTAGATTGATATCTTTAAACATCCCCGATAAAATTGGGAGTGTAATATATAATAGCTATTTCCAAGAGTTTTCTTTCAGTTATATTTGAACACTTGACAGAAAATTGATGTTTCTTTCTCTCTAATAGATGTCCTGTGTGTGTGAATGGAAGAAGCTACTCTACAAAGTTGTCCTCTGATTTCCACACAAGTGCTATAGCCTGTGCACACATGTAGAAATATCATATACGTACACACAATGACAGTAAAAAATTAAATGAAGAGTTATACCATTGAAAGAAAATATTCTAAATAAGACTTGTCTCTCTGCCATCTATAGGGATGGCTGACGACAGCTTTGGGAGCAGATGCGGTAGATCTTAGACAGGACATTATACCGTATCCTTCCTTTTTCTGGGTCTTATGACATTGGATTCCCTCATGGTTACAAAAAGCTTTAGGGTAGAAATGACATATATTAGCTTCTTTTTGGTAGCCTCTTTAGCTTCCTATCATAGTCATAAAAATATTCCCTATGCTAGATAGGTGAATATATGGAAGGGAATCAAAGAGCAGAACTTCTAGGCTGATTTGTGAAACAGATCATTTGTCGTTGCTGTCATTTGCTTATAAGATTCCCCTTTCTTTCAAGTGTCCAATGTTGTTCTTTTACCCAAGGTCACTTAATTCTTAAATCCCCCCAAATTCAAGTTCTTCCCAAATACCATCTCACACTGGAGACCCCTCCAGATCTATGCTACCTGAGCTCTAAAAATATTTCTACTGCCAGGTGGTAGTGGTGTACATCTTTCATCCCAGCACTTTGGAGGCAGAGGAAGAAAGATCTCTGAGTTTGATTTAAGGCCATCCTTGCCTACACAGTGAGTTCCAACCAGGACAGCCAGTGCTACACAGAGAATCCCTGTCTCCACAATAAAAAAAGAAAACCAAAACCTAGCCAGGCAGTGATGGCACATGTCTTTAATCCCAGAACTTGGGAGACAGAGGCAGGCAGATCTCTGAGGTGGGAGCCAGCCTGGTCTACAGAGTAAGTTCCAGGACATCCAGGGCTACACAGAGAAACCAGGTATTGAAAAAACAAAAAACAAAAC
>NC_045030.1:41362032-41364261 GCF_008632895.1 Mastomys coucha
AGCTTAATGTACACTGACTTGGGCATCATATTCATGCATTGCACTCCACCCATGCTAGATAGTACTTTCCCACCACCAGAGAACTTGTCTTCTCTCCAGGGACAGCTTTGTGTCATCTCACAGTTGTTTGCCTTTATGGACTATAAGGCACAGAAACAGAGACAACCCTTTTTTGGGTCACTGTATCTCTTGTTCATCATAGCTCAAAGTTACTACTCTTCAAATCACTATCTTGAGAGAAGCAAAATCCTCTGATAGAGAAGACTACATTTTTTAATGCCCAATATATGTTTAGGACAAAGTCAAATGAACTTTCCTTGAAAATGATTGAATAATCGTACGTCTACTGTACTCAGCAAAGCATGTCCTTTAGAAGTCAAGAATGTTGTTGCTAAATTCAATCATCAATAGGAGGAGAGGACCTCGGCCCTGTGAAGGTTCTGTGCCCCAGTGTAGGGGAATGCCAGGGCCAGAAAGTGGGAGAGGGCAGGGTGGCAGGCATGGGGAAGTGGGAGGCAACAGGGGTTTGTTTTTGTTGTTTTTGTTTGTTTCTTTGTTTTTTGGAGGGGAAACGGGGAATGGAGAAATTTACATGTAAATAAAGAAAATATCTAAAAAAAAAAGAATGTTGTTGCTAGCTTTTGGGGCCCTTTTCCTCCTACCTCAAGGGGAGTTGCCTAGTCTTACTGCAAATTGATATGCCATGTTTGGTTGCTATCCCTGGGAGGCCTGCCCTTTTCTGAAGAGAAACAAAGGAGGAGTGGATAGGGAGACAAAGGGGAGGTGGGGTGGAGTGGAATTAGAGGAGGGCAGGGAAACTGTACTTAGGCTATAAAAAAATAAAAATTTTAAAAATCAGCTATTTGAAGAAAATAAAGAACATTGCTTATGAGCTAGATTGTTTTAGTTCTTTCAAACTTAGGTAGTTTTTAGCTTGGATGTTAGTATACCTATAAGCTCTCATTTTCCTCATTTGTAAATGTATATAAATAGTACATATTCCATAGGACCATTATAAGGATTGAGTTAATCAGGTAAAAGTTTTAGGATGGAGATCTTACTAGATAGTAAATATCCAGAAAGCTTATTTTTTTTATTAATACCATTTTTAAAATTATTACTATGCTCAATATCCTGTTAGATAATACTAAAGATATAGAGATATGTTCCTCCACTCAGCAAGTTTACAGTCTGGTGAAAAATATAGACATATAATTTATATGATAGTATATTTGATAGGTGCCCTAAAATGCCAGCTGTCATTGAGGGACAGACTTATAGCATGAAGTTGACTCTTGAAATGTTAGCATCTCAGCACACTTGCAAAGTGTTCTGTATCTTCATTCAATTAACCTTATGTACAGAGATTATAAATGTTCTAGCAACCAGATGCATAATGTTTCTTGTATTGGGAAATGAAGAAACTGGGGCTACAGACACCATTCTTTGACTACGATACTTCTGTTTTTCACAGAGGAATTATGTGGTCATGTGTTTGCTCTGTAACAGTATCTCTAATAGCTGAGATGGGCCTAGAATTCCATATTCTCCAACTTCCAGGTAAGCTTAAATATCTCAAAAATGTTGGTTTTAGAAGAGTTGACCACTATACCTGGCTTTTAGCTTTGGTTATTATTGTCCTTTGTTTTGATCTTTGAAGATAGTGTGAATGTCTGTTAAAGGATCTAGTGTTGCTTGCTTCAGCTCATATAGAGATAATTACGGGCAGAAGAGTCATAATCCCCAATCAAGATATGTTTCTCTCTTTAAAAAACTCCCCAGTTGTTAAGTAGTATTTTTAATTGTTTTTTTTTTTTGAGAATTTCATGCAATGTATGTTAATCATATTCATTGATTACCCATCTTTTTCCAAACCCATCCCTACCTCTGTACCCACCCAATTTTCCTCCTACTTTTATAAAACAGACTCCAATTTGGGCTGCACAAATATTCTTGGGTGTAGGTACAACCTTTGAAGCATGCATAGTCAGCCTACCACTAGGCACTGCAGTTTTTCATTCTAGTTTCAATAACTAAGGTGTGGTTCTGATAATGAAAGAACTAAATGATCTACAATGCTTTGCCATCTTCCCAAGATAATTTAAAGCTTTATTAGGAATTAAAATTGAACTAAAAGTTAAAGACATTATTATTTAATGACGCCACACTTCATTTTGGGAGTACGTTACTGCTTCCATTGTTGTATCTCTTTTTTTTTTTTTTTTTTTT
>NC_045030.1:41364586-41369713 GCF_008632895.1 Mastomys coucha
TTTCTCTTTTGATAAGTGCAAATGAATCCAGCGGGGGAGTAATTTGAGGAACTAAAGAATGTGAAAAGAACTTCTATGGACCCTTCTGAAGTAGCCTGTCCTGTGCTTCTGGCTGTAAGAGACAAGTGGGAAGTAGGCCGCACAGTGAAGTCTTTCTGCTTCACAAGAAAAGGTAAGACTTTCATGCCAAGTTTTAAGACCAGACCTGAAATGGTGCAGTCAATGTGTTTCCTTAAGAAAGGGAAAGAGACTATGGAGTGATAACATGGGCTATGTGGTATATTATTTGTTCCAGGTTCATTTTATTGAACTGGTTTTTCATGTTGTAATTTTTCAAGTTTGTAATGACTGTTTTGGTACTGTGGAAGACAGCACTCTGAATCCCACAGACCGAGCACACAGCTCTTACCTCCATTTCCCCCAAAGGCTATTAACGGTTCGTCCTAAAGTGATGGATTTTATTCTGCTACACAGATCATGAACAGTCATAAAGCATGCCAATTTTGTGAGGAAAATCTGCATTCTGATCATGTATATAATTACCACATTTTCTTGATGTGAATAATGATGCCTAGAGTTTCCAAATTCAACTATAAGCCATGAATGATGGCTCATGCTTCCATTCCCAACATTCAGGAGGCCAGCCTGGCCTGCAACTTGAGTTCCAGGACAGCCTGTGATAAAGTGAGACCTTGCCAAACAAAAATGAAGAACTTACCTGGAATGTCCTAAAGTGTCCCTGAACTATGAACTATTGTAATACCTATTACTTGCTTAGTATTGGGGATTAAAAACTAAAAATCCTAATATAGTGCCGGGCGGTGGTGGTGCACACCTTTAATCCCAGCACTTGGGAGGCAGATGCAAGTGGATTTCTGAGTTCAAGGCCAGCCTGGTCTACAGGGTGAGTTCCAGGACAGCCAAGGCTACATAGAGAAACCCTGTTTCGAAAACAAACAAACAAACAAACAAACAAACAAATCTTAATATAGACATTACTTTCATAAGCTCCCAAGACCTCTTGCCTCCATCTCTTCTTCCCCTTGGGTCTCCTTGACCCAGGTGCTTAAACTCACTATGCTGATTTATGGCCCTTGAGGATTGATTTTAGCTCAAATACCTACCACAGCCTCTTCTCTTTAGATAATTATGCCCCTTCCCAGCTGCTATCCCTCTTCTATGCTCACTCACTGGAAACTATTTTTGAATAGATTTGTTCCTCGAGAACACCAGTTCAAGCATCTGAATGAAAAGAAATAGAACTTTCTCTAGAAGGCTTAAAATTTGTCCATTGACATTGTAAGGAGCAATGCACTTGGAATTGGTAAGAACCACATGTTTTCTTAAAATGCCAAAATCCTCTAAAAGTTAGGAAATGGACTACTGATTGCAAAGAAGTTGATGGTCTCATTTGGAGAGCATTTATATACTATCAGATAACTCCTAGAAATAATAACCCAAAAAAAGTTTTATAGTGGCTGACAGCTAATATTGATTTCATAACTAGTCAGTGTGCTAAGAACAAATGACTAAGACTCAGGGAACATCACAAAAACTTTAAGAACTGGAACACGGGAGGAGGCTGGGAGATGCTGTCTTCTGGACATGAAGTGGCTATTAAACCCATGAACTCAGAGCATCAGAATTACATGCTCAACATCTGCACAGGACTGGGCTTGTCAGCATTTCATCATGTTTAGCGGAAGAACTCATAAGGTTCCCTCTCTCCCAGAAGAGGTGTAGAGGACTAAGGGTTGTAAGACAAAACAGTTCTCAACCTGGGTGTCATGACCCCCTTGGCAAACCTCTGTCTTCAAAAATATTTACATTATGACTCATAATAGTAGCAACATTACAGTTAGGAAGTAGCAATGAAAATAATTTTATGGTTGAGGGGTTCACAACAATGTGAGGAATGATATTAAAGGGCCGCAGCATTTGGAAAGTTGAGAACCCACGTTATAGGAGGAAGGACTCATATTTTTCAATAATGTAGCCATTAGCATACTGCTTCCTTTTAAGCAAATAACTCATCATCCAGGCTCATGCAGGCAACTCTAATTAAGAATAATGTATCATCAGGTGTGGTGGTGTACACCTTTAATCCCAACACTCCAGAGGCAGAGGCAGGTGGATATGTATGAGTTCCCAGCCAACCCTATTTTACATAACAAGCTTCAGGCCAGCCAGGGCTACATAGTCGAGACCATGTCAGAAATATGAGGCTTTGGAAAAAAAGGGAAAGATTTGGTGGGATAGAGAAGAAAAAATAATTAGAACTTTGATCAAAGAATGTTTATGTATTAAATTATGAAATAATTAGCCTAAGAAGGAAACATTATATAAAAAAGCAGGATCCAATGGAAAGGTATAACATATGGGAGAGGATTTTAGAATACCCTACCATATGGACAAGTACTCACTTTTGCTGCTGTGTTCAATAATGGTGATGAATACATTTCCTCCTCTTCATTACTTTTTAAAGTTATTGTAGAAAATGATGGGCTTCATTCTGGCATTTTCATGTCAGTATATTTTGTTCTTCTTCAGCCTCCTCCATCTCCATTACTCTCTTTTCTTTCCCCTGCTGCCCCTCTTGCTCATCCATTCTCAGCATCAATTCTCCTCCCTTCTGACTTTATATTATATGAAATCCATGGCTCTCCTACTTCAAAACTCTTCCATTCCAGTTCATTTTCTTCTTTCATGACCTGTTTTTGTGTATTCCAAGCATGAAAGGAAACATGCATGCACCTGTCTTTCTTAGTATACTTTACTAAATGATCTATCAGTCATCATGATTTCAATTGTCTTTATGACTGAAAAGTTCCAGTGTGTGTTTGTGTGTGTGTGTGTGTGTCTGTGTGTGTGTATGAGAGAATGAGTGTGTGTGTATGTGTGTGTGTGTGTGTGTGTATACAGTTTTCATAATCTGTTCATCTTTTGATAGACATCTAGGGTGCTTATTTTTTAGCTATTTTTTTACCACATCATTAAATATGAATGTGCAAGTATCTCTATGGTATTGCATATAGGCCCAGGAGTGATATAGCTGGGTCATATGGCAGTTCTGTTTTTAGGTTTTTGAGGCACCTCTATATTGATTCCATAATGGCCGTACCAGTTTGCACATCAGCAGTATATTAGAGCTCCTTTTCTCCCTCAGCCTTATTGGAATTTTTTTTTTTGATGAAAGCCGTTCTAATTGTAGTCATATTAATTTACATTATCCTAATGGCAAAGGATGTGGAGGAATTTTTCAAGTATTTATTGACCATTTGTACTTTTGTTTTACGAACTGGCTATTCAGTTCAGTGGGTCCATTTGTCACGTGGATGTCATATTTTATGGTGTTTTACTTTCAAAGTTTTTATATATATATATATATATATATTCTAGATATTGAGCTCCTGTCTGATGGATAGTTGGCAATGATTTTTCCCCATTCTATATATTGTCTCTTCACTTTGTAGATTAGTTTCCTTTCCGTGCAGATACTTTTAAATTTCATGCACTCTCATTCACCAAATATTGTGATGGAAGTCTTTTGCAGAAAGTCACTTCCTATGTGTGTATGTTGATGTGTTTTCCTTATTTTTGATTCTAGATATTTCAAAGTTTCAAGTTTTATGTCTTTTATCCATTTTTGAGTGTTTGTGCAAGGTAAAAGATATGGATCTAGTTTCATTCTCTTCATATAAATATACATTTTTCCAAACAGCATTTGTAGAAGAGACTTTTTACAATGTACATGTTCTTCTTATTTGTATACTTTCTGGCCTGCTGCTATGTGGCCCAGCTTTTATAGAAGAGTTTTAATCCAGCAACATGGCTGCTCTGGCAAGGCTCATCTGCGTGTGGAATGCAGACATGCCTTCAATTACTGTATGATCTGGGTTGAATACAAACATGCCCTTAATACACACCTGTAATCCCTAACAATGAAGGAAAGGTTTTTTTTTTTTCCTAGAAGGAAGCAGCCATGTTTGAAAGGGATGTCTAATTGAGGGGCAGACAAAAGTAACAAATCAGAGAAAGATTTGACAGAATGAGTCAAAGATAGGAATATGCCAAATTCACACAAGAACAACCCAGGGAAGAGAGGTTACTTAAGCAGAGGAGAGAAAGAAGAGGAAGGGAGAGGCAGAGGGAGGGAGGGAGGGGGGATGGAGGGGAGGAAGAAAGGAGGGGAGAGAGAGAGACAGAGAGAGAGGGAGAGACATGGGGTGGGAGAGGGGGAGGGAGAAGGAGAGAGAGGTAGAAGATGTGAGCCTCTACATCTGTGTTTGTCAGGTACTGTCAGAGCCTCTCAGGAGACAGCTATATCAGGCTGGCTTGTCTTTCATTCAGTCTCTGCTCCATAGTTAGTCACTGCAACTCCTCCCATGGGTATTTTGTTCCCCCTTTTAAGAAGGAATGAAATGTCCACATTTTGGTCTTCCTTCTTCCTAAGGGTTAAGTAGAAACTAAGATTGCTTTGACTAATATAAACACTTTTTTTTTTTTATAATATTCTTCTAATTCACGATCATGGAAGTCTTTCCATTTTCTAGTGTCTTCGTCTTCTTCAATTTGTTTCTTCAGTATCTTTGTTTTTATTGTAAAGATCTTTTACCTCCTTGATTATATGTTTACTTTAAAGAGCTATAAAACTTTATTTCCTGAAAGTCCATTATTTGTATGCAAAAAAAGCTACTGAATTTTATGTAGATTTTGGAACTATGTTATTTTGCTCAAAGTGTTTATCAGGTCTAAGGGGTTTCTGGTGGAGTCTTTAGACTGTATTAAATGTAAAATCAGATCATTTTTAAACAGGGATAACATAACTATTTCCTTTCCTACTTTTATCCTTTTTATGTCTTCCTTTTGTCTAATTCCTCTTTCTAAAACTTCAGGCATATATTGAGTAAAAGAAATGAGAGTAAATACCTTAACTCATTCCTTAGAGAAAATACTTTCAGCATTCACTTTATTTAGTATAATGTTGTCTATATGACTATTATATATGTTACTTCTGTTACTGGTTTCTTTAGGACTTTTATATATTTACATTAATTTTTCATATAATATATTGTGACCATATACTTTTCCCTCCCCAAATCCTCCTTACCCACCCAACTTTATATT
>NC_045030.1:41370054-41371383 GCF_008632895.1 Mastomys coucha
ACACACACACACACACACACACAAATAAGAAAACAAAACATGGACTTCATTTTGTGTTGGCCATCTGCTCCTAAGCATGGAACCCTGGAATGTGGTTGATATACAGTTCGGGGCTTTTTATAATGGATGAGTGCAAAACTTTGCTTCCATTGAAATGATCTTGTGATTTCAGTCTTTATTCTTGTGTTGCTACACTAGTTGCTTTGAACATTGAATCAATCACATCTTAGAAATGCAAGTTTGTCCAGTTGTATGATCATCTTAATAAATTTCCCGAATTCCATTTGCAAATATTTTAACTGAGTTTTTTTTTTAATGTGTGTTCATCTGGGAAACTAGTCTTTAGTTTATTTTTTTGTGACTTCTATGGTTTTCTTATCAGAGTAAGATTGGATTCATAGGCTGAGTTACTAGTGCACCTTCACTTTCTATTTTCAAGTGATTTTTTTCTTTTAAGATTTATTTATTATTTCTTTCTTACAAGTACACTGTAGTAGCTGTCTTCAGATGCACCAGAAGAGGGTGTCAGATCTCATTACAGGTGGTTGTGAGCCACCATGTGGTTGCTGGGATTTGAACTCAGGACCTTCAGAAGAGCAATCGGTTCTCTTACCCTCTGAGCCATCTCACCAGCCCCCACTTTCTATTTTGTAGAACAGTTTTAAGAATGTCAATGTTAACTCATCCTTAAAAGTTTGATAGAATTTAGCAGTAAGTTGGTCCATCTTTAGACTTTTCTTTGTAGGTAGATTTTTTTTTTCTTCAGTCTCATTCTTTGTTACAGATCTGGTTTAAGTTGTCTGCATATTTTTATTTCATTTTACTAGGTTATATGTATTTAGAAATTTATCATTTCCTCTATATTTTTAAACATATATATTAAACATAGAGTTTTTTATTGATTCTTTGGGAATTTCATATCATGCACCCCAATCTCAGTCATTTCCCAGTCCTTTTGTATTTGTCCTCCACCCTCCCTCCCCACACACAAATAAAATAAAACATAACAAAACCAAAACCATTCTGCTGACCCCTCTGGAACCACCCCTCACAGCCGTTACAGCCCTCTTGTCTCCACTTCCACTGTGCATGTACCATTCCAGTCCTCCTCACAAGTTTTCAGAGTAGTTCCTTACTTTCTGAAGTCCATTTAAATATCTTGTAATGTCTATTTTTCATTATAAATTTGGATCTATCTCTCTTCTCTCTTGGTTTGTTTGTCTATGATAGTACTAGTATTGGTGATTGAGTCTATGTAGTTTTCTTTTTAAAAAAAGATTTAAAATTGTTTATTTAGTAAGTTAATTTTAAGAAAAAGGATTATTAGCA
>NC_045030.1:41372596-41377598 GCF_008632895.1 Mastomys coucha
TTGGTGGTTTAGTCCCTGGGAGCTCTGAGAGTACTAGTTAGTTCATATTGTTGTTTGTCCTATGGGGCAGCAAAACCATTAGCTCCTTGGGTCCTTTCTCTAGCTCCATCATTGGGGACCCTGTACTCAGTCCAATGGATGGCTGTGAGCCTCTACTTCTGTATTAGTCGGGTACTGTCAGAGCCTCTCAGGAGATAGCTATATAAGGCTCCTGTTCGAGGCCAGGCTGGGCTACATATTTTCAGGATTTCTAAGTACCAGTTAGAGCAAAGCAAAGTACCAAAGTCTTTGTCATTCTTTAGCATGTGTACAGAGGGAGTGGTAGTAACATGCCTTCTCACTTGCACTCACCTTTGGCCATTATCAAGTCCTCAGTAAAGGTCTAAGCTTCATAAACAGATTTCAGTTACTCAGGGATTCTTTATCTAAATACTATTTCTTCATACATTCCACACACACATACACACACACACACACACAAACATAGACAGACAGACAGACAGACAGACAAAGAGAGACAGATAGAGTCAGTTTTCTTTAAGCACATGACACTTATTAGGTGGGCCAACGTCCAGTGGATAGCAGCACAGATTGAACTTAATGAATTGCCTTTTATAAAGCAGACATGAAGTTTAAAGGGATGGGAAAGTGTGGTGGCAAGCTGGATCTCAGAAGAGTCTCTCCTTTTTTGCTTCAATTGAAATGATTATATGATTTCTCGAGTATATGATTTCTCTCCTTAACTGTGTTTTCTGTAACATTATATTAATTGGTTTAAATAAATAAATTCAACCATGTATCCCTGAGATGAAAACAACCTTGTTTTTCTTTTTAGAAATTTACACTCGGGGCTGGTGAGATGGCTCAGCAGGTAAGAGCACTGACTGCTCTTCCAAAGGTCCTGAGTTAGGATCCCAGCAACCACATGGTGGCTCATAACCTCTCGTAATGAGATCGGACGCCCTCTTCTGGTGTGTCTGAAGACAGCTACAGTGAATTACGCCGGAGCGAGCAGGGCAGAAGTGAGCAGGGCTGGAGCTCAATTCCCAGCAACCACAAGATGGCTCACGGCTATCTGTACAACTACAGTGTACTCATACACATAAAATAAATAAATAAATAAATCTTAAAAAAAGAAATTTACACTCAAGCCCTGTATTTATGTCATTTTTACTATTTATGTCATTTTTACTTCTTCCTCCTATAACTACTACCATATCCACACTCCACTCCCTTTCAGTATGTATCCTATGATTATTACATATATTATGTATATATGTAAATGTGTGTATATATATATATATACACACACACACACACACATATATATATATATATATATATATGAGAAGGAGGGATAAAGAAGGAAGGAAAGCCTGCTGAGTTTATTTAGTGTTGTTATATGTACTTTCTTTAGTGCTGACCACTTGAGATTGGGTAATCTATAAAGGGGATCATCCCTAGTGAAGACTGACTTCCTCTCTCAGTAACTGTTAACTGCCCATAGTGGTGGTGTTATTATGCATATCTTTTTAGATGAACATATTTCACATTTTAAGGTTGTATAAAGCCTGTAATAATATTTTTTGTAGTACTTGGCATCAATAGCACATAGAGAAGACATTTTTTGATGTTCTTGGGATATTTACCTGTATTTATATTGATACTTAAAACTTTAAAAATGTACAACATAAAACTCAGTTGTCAAAACCCCAGCAGAGATATAGAATGAGTAAAAATATGACTTGTCTTATTAAAATATTAAGATAATTATTTTACATATTGCTTTTTAAAATATAGTATTTTAATTAGTTTTTGAGAATTTCATATACACACACAATATCTTTTGGTTATATTTAACCCTCCCACTTATCTTTTTATCTCTTCCCAAATCCATCTCCCTCTCCCTCATTCCTTCCAGTGTTGTCTCTTTTTTAATAATCGTTATGCCCCCGTTTGCATGATAACCTTTGAGCCTTGTGGAGCAGATACATTGCTGCTTCTTTAAACCTAGCTTAATAGGTATAACTAACTTTATACCTAGTTTAAAATAGCAACAATATAATTCACTTTGTTTTGGTTAAAATGTTAAACTGTAAGTTAAATCTAAAGAATATACTATTCTTACACAAACAAAATGGATTTATCTCCTTTATTAAGTTTATATTTTAGGACATATCCATGTATATGCTTCATAGGAGGGATGCCATTAAAAAAAACCAAAAAGTGGATATGTACTTCTTCCTTCCAATATGCATAATTATTCTTCCTAAATTATCACAAGTAGAGTTAAACAAAAATAATTTAACCTATGTGGTACATGATCATATTTTATATTGTAATTTTTTTAAATGTTATTTTTAGAAGTAAAAATTCCCACTTAAATCCAGGATTAATAAATAGTTTGTAGGTAATGAAGAATTTAAACTCAAAGCAACTCTATAATTAATCTATTAAATCTACTTTGTAAGTCAATCCTAGTACCAGAAAGTCTCATTGAAAACCTCACATTGGTATGGTAAGATACATGTGTAAATGCATGCATACATATGTACTACATATGCATGCTAAAAGTGTAATGTGCTATTGCTGTTATTTGTAGGGAATCATCTTTGCCAAGATAATAAAGAAGAAGAATTCATTTTTTAGTAATTGTGCATACCTTGAAAATGTAAACAAATATATTTAATTTACAGAATGTTAAAATTAATGCTCTATAAAACTGTTAGCCAAAACCTAAGATCCGTTTTGAACACATTTATTATTTGCTCAGAATAGTTCAGAAGCCATTGCTGATTATGATATAGTTGCTTGGACTAAAGCAGATAACTTAAAAAAAATGTTGTTTAAGAAGCTGTATATTTTTTCCTCAGTATAAATTATTGGACTTTTCCCATTGGAATGTTATTTTTAGACTTTAGAGTTTACATTAAACTTCTCAAATTTTTAATGTTAAAACAATACTACATGGAGATATATTTGTAAAACTTATCAAGCAAATCTTGAATACTGTCAATCTTTTGCCCCACAGAAAATATAGCTAGAAATGTAAAATTTCCCAGCCTCATGGCATAATGGTATAGCATGTCTAACTCCAGTTATCACTGACTGAACAATCACTAAATGAAATGAAAATGTCACAGGGTTTCTAAGGTACTTGGTCAACTGCAGCTAAAGGGGGGATTTATTTGTTGAAGAGCAGTAAGGCTTCAGAGCATTTGCAGCAATTCAAGGAGAGACAGGCAAGTCTTTAGTCCAGAAGGTATTATCAACTAAAATATGTCAGTCTTCACATATAATATAACTCAGAAATTGCTAATGTAGTGTTTCTGCAGAGGCATTTTAGACTGGCATAAAATGTTCAGTGCTTTAGAGAGATAGGCAAACTCTGTTCCCTTTTCTTAGCAATATCTTTACTCTGTAAAATCTGGTCTTTGGTCCCATTATCCAATGCCTCCCTTAATTCATTTTTACATACACAATAATTACATCATAAAAGGTCTCCAGATCACCCTGTTCAAATGTAACAGCTTCATTCTGTGATGTTCCTGGTACTAAAGAACTTTCTCCAACAATTCTCATATTGATAGATTTCATTTTCTAAGTACATTTTGAAGAAGGACAGTGGGTAAGTTTTATAAAAAAAAAAAATAGTTCAGGATGTTCAAGCAAGTGTTTCCTCCGTGGGTAATCACTACAGCTCATGCTGTAACTAATCTGTGGTGTGCAATAGCACACAGGAATCTAGGTTGGGGAAAAAAAGAACTTCTACTAATGGTAATTCTGAGGTGTTGCAATAAAACTTAAACTTTACATCGTGCCAGAACTGCTATGGCTCCAATTCATCTTCATCTGGTCCTAGATTCTAAAAATTGTCAAGGTCAAAGAGCCAGTGACAGCATTCTCCTAGGTGACAAAAATCAACCTTTGCAGCCTTTAAGTTTCTTTTCTTGCCTGCTTGCTGATGTTGAAAGAGCTGGTTATACTGTCTTTATAGCTGGATCTGGCATTTCTTTTAGGCTTTGTTGTGATTAGTTTTCTAGTAATTTTTGGCATGCTAAATAAGATGGTGGTTTTAGTAGCAGGAAGTTTACTTAAATATGACTTCTTGATGGACATTTTTTTTAGACCTCAAAAGTTCTCCACTAATATTGCATGAGCAGCATTTTGACAGTCTTTAGGCTAGCACAAGTGATGAATGATGGTGCTACATAGGGCCTGATAGCATTGACCAGTAGTCCAAGCAGGCTATGACAACCTCCGTATTTAACTAGCTAAGCCCTGACATCTCACAACAGGGAGAAGGAAGGATATAATGACACCAATAATGTTGCCTTTACAAAGCCCTTTGGGCTGGCTCTTGTTATGGTTCTATTGAGATAAGATTTCTCAATTTATCCCTGGCTGTCCTGGAACTCACTCTATAGACCAGGTTGGCCTCATACTCATAGAGATCTCCCTGACACTGCCTCCCAAGTGCTAGGATTAAAGATGTATCATGCCTGACTAGGGCTAGTATTCTTGACAACAGATACAATAAGCACTTTTTTTCCTCTAATTTATCAAATCTTTACCATTTCTTTCTACCTATTACTTTTAAGTTAGGCTTTTTCTTGATTTTCCAAGACCTTGAGGTACACTATTAGGTTGTGTTTTTGAGGTCTCCGTGGTATTTTGCATGTAGGCATTCATAGCTTAACTCTTACAACTGCCTTAGCTCCATCTCAGCAATTCTGATATATTGCATGTATGAAATACATGTGCTTTCTAGCAACAGTCTAACTTCCTCTCTTATTATTTCAGTGATTGTAGTGGTTTCAATGAGAAATGGCCCCCATAGGCTCATGTATTTTAATAATCTGTACCCAGTTGGTAGAACTGTTTGGGAGGGATTAAGAGTGTGGCCTTGTCAAAGGAAGTGGTCTCTCTGTCTGTCTGTCTCTTCTTCTTCTTCTTCTTCTTCTTCTTCTTCTTCTTCTTCTTCTTCTTCTTCTTCTTCTTC
>NC_045030.1:41377622-41379058 GCF_008632895.1 Mastomys coucha
CCTCCTTCTTCTTCTTCTTCTTCTTCTTCTTCTTCTTCTTCTTCTTCTTCTTCCTCCCTCTATCCTTCCCTCTCCATCTCTCTCTCCTGCCTGTAGATTAGGATATCAGCTCTCAGCTACTGCTCCAGTGCCATGTCTGCCTGCTTGCTGACATATTCCTACTACTACTCTCTGGAACTGGAACTGTAAGCCCCAAATTAAATGCTTTCTTTTATATGTTGTCTTGGGCATGGTGTCCCCTTACAGCAATGTATAAGTAACTAAGATAGTGTTCAACTGGTCATTTAAGAGCATATGGTTCATTGCCTGGGGAGATGGCTCAGTGAATAAAAACACTTTCTGTGCAAGTGTGACAGTCAGAGTTTAGATCCCTAGAACCCATGTAAATGCTTGATGAACATGGTGGACTACTTGTAATTTCACCATTTGGAAGGCAGAGATTGGATCTCCACAGCAAGCTGGCTAGCTAGAAATTGTGCATGGCATCTTTTTCAAAAGTTGGGTGGCTGAGGTTATGTGGACGTATATCTGGGCCTTATAATTTATTCAATTGATTTACATGCCTTCTTTTTGGAGCCTTTTTGTGCCATGGATTTTATTATCCTGGACCTCTGATATATCTTGAATACAGGTATTGACATTATTCCAGTATTGTGTTTTTTGCTGAGGGGCACTACCTGGGGGTTTTGTGATTATGTATGAATTTTAAGATTTTTTTCCCATTCCTTTAAAAAAGTAGTACTGGGGTTTCAGTGAATCTGGAGATGGCTTTTGGAAGGGTGGCGATTTTTAAAATATTGAGTCTTCTGATCCGTGATCATATGAGATCTTTCCATCTTCTCATATCTTCCTTGATTTCTATTTTCCCCCAGTATTTTGAAGTCTTCATTGTAGAGGGCTTTCACTTCCTTGCTTAAATGTGTTCTGAGTTATTTTAAGGGTGTTGAGAGTAGGATTGTTTTTCTAACATTTTCTCAGTATGTTGATCATTGGCTACTGATTTTTATGGGTTAATTTTGAGTCCTTCCATTTTGATGAAAGTGTTCATCAGCAGTAAGTGTTTTCTGAAAGCAATAAGTGTTTTCTGAAAGCAATAAGTGTTTTCTGAAAGAGCCTTCAGTATCTTCTATATATAGAATCATGCCATCTTCAAATGAGGATATGACTTCCTTCTTTCCTTTTTACCTCATATTTATTTCTTTCTCTTGTCTTATTGTTCTAGCTATGACTTAAAGACTATACTTAATATGAATGGAGAGAGAGGACATCATTATCTTGTTCCTTTTTGTAGTGAGACTACTTTGAATTTTTCCCATTTACCATCATATTGGCTATAGGTTTGTCAAACATAGTTTTTATTATGTTGAGATATGGTCCTTCCACCCATAGTCTCTAGTTTTTATCATGAAAAGATGTTGCATTTCATCAAAAAGTTT
>NC_045030.1:41379068-41386264 GCF_008632895.1 Mastomys coucha
AAAAGAAAGAAAGAAAGAAAAAAGAAAAAAATGTTTAAAAAGGAAAAAAAAGTTTTCTCTGTTTCTATTCAGATGATCATGTTAGTCTTGTCTTTGAGACCACTTATGTGATGAGTTACAGTTATTAGTTTACATATTGTCTTATTTGGGATTTCCCATGACCAAGACAACATTTATTATCAAGGCAGGAAGCATGACAGCATGCATGTAGACATGGCATTGAGGGAGTTCCAAAGGAAGCCAGGAGTGGACTGACTCTTTTGCACTTGGCAGAGTTACAAAGCCCAGCCCCACAGTGACACATTTCCTCCAAAAGGCCACACCTCCTAACAGCACTACTCCCTATGGGCCAAACATAGTAAACCACCACATTCCACTCTCTGGTCCCAATTGGCTTGTTTAAACACATGAGCCTATATGGGGGAGGCATACCTAAATTTAGCCCAACTCCAAAAGTCCCCATAGTCTATAGCAATCTCCACAATGTTAAAAATCCAAAGTCTTTTTTGAGATTCATGCAATCACTTAACTAAAATCCCCCATAAAGTCAAAATTGAAAAGCAAATGACATACCTCCAACATCACAGGATATACATTACCATTCCAAACCATCATGGTGAAGAAAAGCTGGACCAAAGCAAGTCAGAAAGCCAGCTGAGCAAACTCCAAACTCTCTATCTCCATGTCTGATATAAAAGCACTCTTCATATCTCCAACTCCTTTCATTTTTGTTGACTGCAGCACAATTCTTCTTTTTGGGTGGTAGCAGCTTTCCTCAGCAGGTATTTTTGGGTAGCATCTTTCCTCAGCAGGTATTCCATGGCTCTGGTATCTTGAACATATTGGGGTTTCCAAGGTAACTTCAACATTACAACTTCTTATTCCATGATCTTCTGGCTCTTCCAAAGGGCTTGGGTCACATCCAGCTCTGCCTTCTGTATCACTCCAGGCTCTGGCTGATACCACTCCACTGCTGCTGCTGTGCTTGGTAATCTCCCATGGTACTGGCATCTCCAATATGCTGGGGTTGTCAATTGCAACTAGGCTTCACCAATAGCCTCTCGTAGGCTCTCTTCTTTGCATGACCCCTTCAGTCCTGGGCCGTTAACTACAACTGAGGCTGCACCTTCATCAATGGCCTTTCCTGGCCTCTCACAATGCCAAGCCTCAGCTACTCTCCATAACTTACTCCTTCATACCTTCAAAACCAGTACCACCTGGGTAATTCTCATTATCAAGTACAGCTGCAGCACAAGGTACAACCTTGGCTATCTTTGGAACATGGCTTCTTTGTGCTCCTAGAAAACACTTCCCAGATTTCACCTCAGTGTTGCTGATTTCTTCTTAATTACTGCTAATTTCTTAGCTCCAGATAATCAGCATTAATTGTCCCAGTAGTCCCTTCTATTCTGGACTCTAAAGCCAGAGCCACATGGCCAAAGCTGCCGAATTCTGCTGCTTGCTGGGGCTGGAACATACTGTTGCCCACTTGTTCTGTTACATTATTGCCAGCCTTCTGTTTTCCAACTCTTTTGCTGCCTAAGCTTATCTGTCCTTTTAACTTGCTCTGTAGATTGACCTTGAACTCAGAGATCTGCATGGTTCTGTGTCCTGAATGCTAGAATTAAAGAACTACCATGCCTGGACCTAAGCTTTTCTCTACTTGGAACTTGCTCTGTACCAAGCTGGCTTTGAACTCAGAGATCTACTTACCTCTCTCCTGGGATTAAAGGCTTGTACTACCATGCTTAGACCTAAGCTTTTGTGGCCACTATTCCTTACCAGATCAAAATCCTGTGTCCTCCATTTCTGGATTACAGTTCATTCCAAATTAAAAAGTCCACATGAAAGCCATAACCAGATAATAATAATGCCTAGATATAACTATTCCTTGGCCAATGGCAAATGCTTAAACAATAAACTTAGCTGGGTGGGATCTTGTCCCAAAGTCAGCATTCTCTTAATATGTATATCTTCTTGAACTTAGGATTCAGCTCTATTCTATTTCTTGGTGCCTCTTTATTCTTTGAACCATACATTTTGTAATTTTCCTTTCAAAGTGTGCTCCTTTTCATCAAAAGGCTGTTTATAAGAGTGAACTTAATAGCCACACAACAGAATTTATTCCAGGCTGTTGTGAGACTTCCTTTGTCAAAGCAATTAATCTAAATCTCTTCACCTTACCTTGAGGCAGATTCTTTGGACAGTAGCAAAAAAGTAACCACATTCTTCACCAAAATATCACAAGAACAGTCTCTCAGCCACATAATAAAATTCTTTTCTGAAACCTCCAGAGCGCTTCCATAGTTCAAATCACTCTCAGCAACAAAGTCTTTCATATTCCTACTAGGATAGCCCATTAAGCCCCACTTAAAGTATCCCACTACTTTCCAAATCCAAAGTCCCAAAATCCACATTCTCCCAAGTAAAAGCATGGTCAGGTTTATCACAGATATAGCCTAGTCCCTGGTACCAACTTCTGTCTTATTTGGGGTTTCCATTGCTGTGAAGAGACACCATGACCCAGGCAACTTGTAAAGGACATTTAATTTGGGGCTGCCTTACAGGTTCAGAGGTTCACTCCATTATCATCAAAGCTGGAAGCATGGCAGTGTCCAGGCAGACATGGCACTGGAGGAGCTGAGGGTTCTACATCTTCATCCAAAGGAAGCCAAGAGCAGTCTGAGTCTCCTGCAGTTGGCAGAGCTTCAAAGACTAGCACCACAACAAAGCACACACCTCCTAACAGTACCACTTATGAGCCAAGCATATCTAAACCACCACACATATGTTTAACCATCCCATATCTCTTAAATGAGCTTAATTTGATCATGATGAATGGTCTCTGATGTGTCTTTGAATTCAGATTGGAAGTATTTGACTACAATTTTTTTCAAGTATCTGAATTGCCATCTCTTGCAAATAAAAGCTTCTCAGATGAGAGATGCATTGATCACTGCTTATAACGCTGTCATTGGGAGTTGGTTTAATGTCATGCCTGTTTTTAACAGAATAATAGTAAAAGATTCCCCCCTTAGAGCTTAGAGCCTATGACCTGTCTAGCTATATGTTTTTGGCCTAATAATGGTAGCAGGTATAGATTTCATTTGATGAAGTGGGATAACTCCAATCAGAAAGTGTCTGGTTATTCTCCTGACATTCATAGCACTATTATACTAATAGATATGTATTGCCAGACCAATCATTATTGTAGTTTGCAGAATTCACATCTTGGAATAATTTATTATTACCTTTCTACCCTGTTAGCATGAGTAATACAGAGGTATACAACTGACTAACATAATCAGTTATGGTACTTGTATGTCAAGAATTATAATTTCCTCTTGTTAAGCCACTCTCTTAGTCAGCATGAAATGACCTCCCTTGTTCCTTCTGACTAGTTTTAAAGGCTATTTTAGCATATATTTGAATACTGAATCCTTATTTTCTGTTTCCATTTGGCTTGTAATACCTTTATCTATCCTTTCACCTGGAGGTGTGTTGTCTTTAATGGTGAGCTATGATGGTTAAAGATAGAAAAAAGAAACATTCTGTTTTCTGATCCAATCTGCTAGTTTGTGTCTTTTGATTGGCTTACTGAGAATATTGAATTCAGAGATTCTATTGAAGTGTATATTTTAATCCTGTCACTTTATAGATTTGTTGTGATGTTTTCTTAGTCCTCATTTGTGTAACAACTGTCATAGAATCATTTTTCCCCCTGTAACTTCTTGGATGTGTTCATTCTTCTCTTCAGACTGCAGCATCCTTTGTAAAGCTGACCTAATGGCTATAAAATGATGACACAATGTTTGATTGGTAGGAAAGGGAGACCAGGTCTGAGAGGAGTTGTGGGAGAAGAGGAAAATATGATTAAAATAGTTACCATGAAATTCTCAAAGAATTGATTAAAAACAATAATCCCTTTAGTCTATTTTATCATAGGGAGACATTATTTCTCTTTCTAGTATGAGAGATGGTTTTCTGTAAATAATAGTCTGGGTTGGAAGCTGTGGCTTTTCAGAACTTAAGATACATCTTTCCAAATTCTTCTAGATGTAGAGTTCCCACTGAAACCTTAGCTATTATTCAGGTAAGCCCTTTGTGTGTGATTAACCCTTCTCTCTTTTAGCCATCAAGATGTTTTTGTTGTTGTTCTATGGACTCAGTGTTTGGGGTATGAAATGGCATAGGACGTTTCCTTTTTAATCCTATCTATTTGGTGTTCTGTATTCCCCATATACTTGGATAGGAATCTTTTCCTTGGGGAAATTTCTCCTATGGCTTTATTAAAACTATTCTATACCTTTTGGCATGGAGTTCTTTTTTTTTTTCTTTTTGGCATGGAGTTCTTACCCTTATTCTAGACCAATGATCCAGATTTTTTTTTTCTCTTCTTTTCATAGTGCTCCAAAATCTCTTGTGTTCTGTTCATGCATTTTTAAAGTTATAATTTTCCTTTCCTAAATAGTCCAATTTCTCTCCCTTTCTTCAAGACCTGATATCCTGACCTCTACGCGATACAGTTTCTTGGTGAGGCTTTCCACTATGTATTGGAGTGTTTCCTTTCTAGTTTCACTTCAGCTAGTTTTGTTCTTCAGTATTTTTATCTCTTTATGTATTCTATTTTAGTATCCTAAATTAATTTTCTCATTTCATTCAGCTGTTTGTTTATATTCCTTTGAATTCATTCAGTAGTTTATTCCTATCCTGTTTAAATGTACTGAGCAGTTTAGTTTGTTCGCATCCTCTTAATTCCTTGAACATCTTTATTTGTGTTCTTTTGAATTATTTGTCTGGAATTTCTTCTAAATAGCTTTTATTAGGGACCAATACTAAGGTATTGGCAATTTTGTAGGGAGACGTGTTTCTTTGTTGGTTTGTTTTGTTTTGTTTTTTGTTTTTTTGCATAGGGATATGCACATCTAGGATGGGTTTTTATTGTTGTTTGTTTGGATTTAAGTTTTTAGCCAGCCACATTAAGTGGCTGTTTGGATCTCTGCTTGTTGCTCCCAAAGCTTATCTAGTTTTAGATCTGTTAATGATGCTTGGCATTCAGTTGTATGGAAGGTTAGGGTGAAAAAGTGGAGGGAATTCTTATTTGCTTAGGTGACTCACATATAGAAGGTACATAGATTATGGTTGGAACACGGAGAGAGGCAGAGGTCTGAGTTCACTGGTCTTTGACTTGGGACAAATGTCTTGGCTATCTATTTCTGACTGTTATGACTGAAGCCTGAAGAGTAGTGGGGTTCTTGGGTTTGAGTATGTGACCACATACAGGAACCTGGAGGACCTCAACAGGAGCTTAAGGAAGGGAAGATCTCTGGGATAATGTCTCTGTAACATCAACTAATACCAAGGGCTAATGATAGTTCATGTGGGTGACAGTGGGAACCAAGGACAGGAAGGATCCTGGGATAATTCCTCTATGACCTCATACAATTCTCAGGGTCAGTCTGAGTTCACACAAAAAGATGAGATTGGGTAAGTATCTAGGGTCACATGTTTTGGGTTTTGTTGTTGTTAGTGGTGGTGGTGGTTGTGGTGGTACTGATGGTAGAGTGTGTGTGTGTGTGTGTGTGTGTGTGTGTGTGTGTGTGTGTGTGTGTCTGACAGGTCCCATGGCTGATTTGAGTTTGCATAGGTGTCAAGTGTAACTGGGAACTAAGGGAACCTGGGGTTTTGTGTCTCGCCTCATACAAGTTCTATTTTATGCATGTTTGCATGGTCCTGGGAGAATCTAAATCCCAATGGAAGTACAAAAGATCTCAGATATACAATGCTATCCAGAGGGAAGAAAGACTAGGACTAGAGTCATTATAATACCTCGTCTCAAGTTATATGACAGTGCTATAGCAACAAAAACAAGGCATAAAAACAGATATGCAGATCATAGGAGCAGACTATAATATTCATAAAGCAACAGCTGCCTGATTTTTCACAAAAATAGCAAAAATACTCATTTAATGTTGGGAAAGATAGCTATCTACATGTACAAGAATAAATCCAGATCTTATCACTTGCTCTGTACACAAATTAAATCCAAGGGATGGCAAGATAGTTCAGAGCACTTGTGGTTCTTTCAGGGAACCCATATTTGATTCCCCGTACCTGCATAGTAGGTCATAAATGTTTGGCCACTATAGAAATAAGTATGCAAGTTCTTTAAAAATTCTATTAATGGAACACCACTCTCAGGCATATATCTGAAAGATTCTGCATCCTACCATCAAGATACATGTATATCCATGTTTCTCACTGCTCTATTAACAATAGTTAGGAAATTATACCAGCCTAGTTGTCAATCAACCCACAAATGGAAAATGAAAATGTGATAAATATATACAATAGAATTTTATTTGGCTGTAAAGAAAAACGGAAATTAAGAAATTTGCAGGAAAATACATGGAACTGGAAAAATATATTACGTTAGTAACTCAGGCTTAGAAAAATGCCACATGTACCCTCTTGTATATGGATTCTGACTCTGAGTGTATGTACAAGCGAGGAAGTTGGAAAGGGGCCATGAGAGTTGGGGAAAGAGATAGGCTAGAAAGGGCAGTAGAACACGTGTTATTAAATTGGTAGGGGGCATACTAAGGATGGAAAGGTTTAAGTGGCTATGAGAGGGGAGGAAAGTGGTGGAGAGCAAGCTAAACCAAAATTAAGCATGTATGAAATAGTCATAAATAAATCGGCTACTTTATAAGCCAGTTACAAAATAAATCAAGGAAGAGATGCACTTAACCAGATGCACTTTGCCTGGGGGAGGGGGGGAAGTGCACCCGGAAGTAATAATTAGTAAATGAAAATCCCTGTGGTGGGGATTGGCTGTCTCTCGATGAGTTGCTGGTCAAGGAGGCTTGCAGTGCCCCCACATCAATATAGGCTATTGCCACAGCCGTGGGTTGCCTGGCAGAACTTGGTGATAAGACTGCTTTGCTAAAGACACTACACACCACACTTCAGTTGCATAGCTGCTAGGGGAGAAAAGACATCACCAGTCTCAAGCACCTGTGGATCCTGTGCTATAACATCGAACTGCCAGGCAAGATGTGCCTATGGAGGGAATTCATGATTAATACTGCAAGCCAGCCAAAGAAGGCCTGTGGCTGGAGAGGTCATGTGTCTTAATGGGGAAGTGGCTACTATTGTTTCACTAATTGTATTGCACTTGTCAAGCTGCTTTCTTT
>NC_045030.1:41394143-41409755 GCF_008632895.1 Mastomys coucha
GACTCGTGGGGCCTGTGCCTCTCTGTTGTCTGCTCCTGGCTTAGGAACTCACTGGAGAGAAGATGGCCGTCAAGCTGCTTTCTAAATACTTTTATGTGCACAGAATCCTGCCATTGTCACTCTTTGTCAGAGAAGCATTTTTTCTCCCACCACCCAGGGTGTCAGTTATTCCAATGATTCATAACTGATCAGAGTGATGGAAATAAGTAACTAGTGAATGCTCAACCCTAAGCAAGAGTATATCACCTACTATAAGGCACAAGTAACATTGCAGATGATGGGACAGAAAGACTGAAAGCAAGAAAGCAAGGTAAAAAGTGTTGTGGAAGGCTGGCATCTGGACATGGCATAGTCATTAGGCCCACCTGTGAACTTACAGCAGCTGTGATTACATGCAAAGGAGCTGCACAAGATGGGGACTCTCAATGTTTCATCATGGTAGAGGGAGAGGCTCACAAGGCCCTACCTCAACTTGAGGAGGTGTTGGCCATTAATGGCCACTGGAAGAGAAAGAGGCATTTTCTTTGGTTCTGTTGCCATTGATAAGTTGTCCCATTCGTGGAAGCAATTGTAATTAAACTCATGGGTTGCCAAAGTAAAGAAATAAGTAAAAACATAAAAGTAAAAAGGAAGAATGGTTGTAAAGAGGAAGGGCTTCAGTGGGATCGGGAAGGGAACAAAAGAAGATAATAGTGAATGTAACCAAATATACTATATCCATCTGTGACAATGTCACGGAAACCCATGATTATGCATAGTTAGCATGATAGTAAGAATTTAGACTGAGTTTGAAAATCACTTGAGCAATGAAATTTGAAAGAGTTTCCACTAGCACACTTGAAGGACAGACAGCTCTTCTTTGAGGAACCCATATTCACACTCTTGGGAGTGCTTTATTCTATACCAAAGCAATTTTCTTTCTGATTTTAATGATGCTCAACTGTATTTTAGGGGGAAAAAAAGAAAAGTATCACTTCTTGGTTTCATGTTTTACTACAATGCTATAAGCAAACTAGTGTGATAATGGCATAAGGATGGCTATACAACTCAGTACAATAGAATTAAGAATCCACATATCTATGAGTAACTGTTGAAAAGAGTATCAAGACCATTCATTGAGGAAAGAACAAATAAGCCTGGAAAAGTCAGATAGCCAAATGTTAAAAGGAGAAAGTTGGACTTTGTCTCATACCACCTAGAAAAATGTGCTGGCTAGTTTTTATCCACTTGACACAAGCTAGAGTTATCTGTGAAGGGGGAGCTATAATTGAAGAACTCCTTCCATAAGATTGGCCTGTAAGTAAACTGCGGGGCATTATCTTATTAGTGATGGATGTGGGAGCAGGAAATGCACAGCCTACTGTGGGTGGTGCCACCACTGAATGGCATAAGAAAGTAGGCTGAGCACTCCATGGAGAGCAGCCCAACTAAGCAGCATTCTTTCCATGTTCTCTATTTCGGTTCCTGCCTCAAAATCCCTGCCTTGAGCTCCTGCTTGAAATAACACCATGACGAAAATGGAATCACAACTCATACAATAGGAGGAAAATGTTAACTTATCATGAATATAAAGGAGAACTAGCTATTTAAAAGTCACTAAGGATTCAAAATTAATAAACATATAATATTTTCCATGTATCTGAATAGACATTCCCTAAGGAAGATAGCTATACAAGTAGACAGTGGACATGTGAAAAGACTCAACATCAGCCTGGGTAGCTCAGGCTCTTGCTTGTAGCTACTTCAGAGGCCAAGGCAGAAAGATGCAAATTCACAGTCATCCTGGGATACAGAGTGATTTTAAAGCCAGCCTGGGTCACTTAGCAAAATTTTGTCACAAACTTTAAAAAACAGGTGTGTGTATGTGTGTGTGTGTGTGCG
This sequence comes from Mastomys coucha, assembly GCF_008632895.1. Taxonomy (NCBI): domain Eukaryota; kingdom Metazoa; phylum Chordata; class Mammalia; order Rodentia; family Muridae; genus Mastomys; species Mastomys coucha. The sequence goes on from NC_045030.1 coordinate 41,396,025, forward strand.
TGTGTGTGTAGATATAACTAGGTGGTAGTCTACTTGCCAAACATGCACAGGGCTTTAGGGGCAAAACCCATTGCCAATAACAATAACCACAAAGAAGAGACAGCACAAATACCCATCAGCAGACGAATATGTAAACAAATCATGCTTTACTCTTCGAATGGAATATTATTTAACCAAAAGAAGGAATAAAGTAAATACGTGCCACAACATGGATCCACCTTGAAAATATTATATTGAGTATGAAGACCATGTACTAGATTATTCCACTAATTTGCAATGTCCACAGGTGGAAAAACTATGGAGGCAGAGAGGAGATGAGCAGTAGATTGGGGGTGCAAGCGTCTCTCTAGTAGGATACAGAGTCCTTTGCGTATGTGCCTGAGAGTGATGGAGCTGGATCATGTGGTAGATCTATTTCTAGTTTTGTTGAGGAACTTCCACACTGATTTCCATAGTGGCTGCACCACTTTGCACTCCCACCAGCAGTGAGTAAGTGTCCCTCTTTCCCCACATCCATGCCAGCATTTGTCGTCATTTGTTTTTTTGGATCTCAGCCATTCTGACTGGGGTAAGATGAAATCTCACAGTAGTTTTCATTTGCATTTTCCTGATTGCTAGAGACCTTGAGCATTTTTAAAAAGACAACAACCATTTCTTAGCCATTTGCGTTTTGTCTCTTGGAAACTCGTTTGGTTCCATTTATTAATTGGAATTTTTTTCTTGATATTTCTGAGTTTTTGTTTCTTTTTTTGTTGTTATTGTTTTATTTTAGTACTTTATATAGTCTAAGTAACCCTCTGTATAGCTACTAGAGATTTTTCCTATTCTGTAAGCTGTCTCTCCACTCAAATTATAGTATCATTTGCTGTACAGAAACTTTTGGTTTCATGAGATCTTACATATTTATTGTTGGTCTTAATGGTTGCACTATTGGGGCCCTGTTCAGAAAGGACTTTTCTTTTCTTTTCGTTTCTTTTGGCTTTTCAAGACAGGGTTTCTCTGTGTAGCCTGGCTGTCCTGGAACTCACTCTGTAGACCAGGCTAGTCTTGAACTTAGAAATCCACCTGCCTTTGCCTCCCAAGTACTGGGATTAAAGGTGTGCACCACCACTGCCTGGCCAGGAAGTCCTTTTCTAGCTTGAGGGAAGGAGGTCCAGTGACGGGCCCAAATTAGGACCCCATCTCAGGAGGAGGCTCCAGGGTCTGACACTATTACTGATGATGTAGTGTGCTTACAGACAGGAGCCTTGCATGGCTGTCCTCCAAGAGACCCAACAAGCAGGTGAAAGGGTCAGATGCAGATATTTACACCCAACCAATGAGCAGAAGCTGGGGACTCCTGTGATTTAATTAGGGAAAAGCTGGAAGAAACTGAGGAGGAGGGCAACTCCATAGGAAGACCAGCAGTCTAACCTGGATCCCCAAGATCTTTCAGACACTGAGCCACCAACCATGCAGCATACACTGGCTGGTCAGAGGCCCCGGACACTTATACAGCAGAGGACTGCCAGGTCTGGACTCAGTCAGAGAAGATGCACCTAACCTTTGAGAGATTTGAGGCAGCAGGGAGTGGGGAGGTTTGATGGGGTGGGAGTGGGGGTGGGGACATCCTCTTGGAGACAGGGGAGGAGAAATGTGATGGGGAACTGTTGGAGGGCAGAACATGAGGGGGATAGCAACTGGACTGTGAAAATTATTTAAAATGTTTTTTTTTAAAAAAAAAAAAAACAGGAAGTCCTTTTCTACACCAATGAGTTTAAACATATTTCCTTTCTATTCCATTGCTCTATGAGTCTGTTTTTATGTCACTAGATGCTGTTTCTATTACTGTAACTTTCTAATGTAACTTGAAATCTGGAATAGTATCAGCTGCTTTTTTATTTTTTTAGGATTATTTTGGATATCTCAAAGTCTTCTGTGCTTTCATATGAAATTTAAAATTAGTTTCCAACTCCTGTAAAATATTTGTGTTGGAATTTTGATGGAGATGCGTATATAGATTGCTTTTGGTAGGGTGGGCTTTTTCAAAATATTTATCCTGCAAATCCCTGAATGTGGGATGTATTTCCACATTCTTCAATTTCCTTTTTTGATGCCTTAAAGTTTCCATGACATAAGTCTTTCAATTCCTTGGTTAGATTTATTTCAAGATATTTTTGAAGCTATTGTGAATAGAATTATTCCCCTGATTTCTTTCTTGGTCCATTTCCATTTGTATATAGAAAGGCTACTGATTTTATGTGTATTAATTTTGTATCTTGCCACTTTGCTGAAAATATTCATCAGTTGTAGGGGTTTTCTGATGGGATCTTCAGGATCTTTTATGTATACAATTTTATCATCTACAAATAAATATTCTTTGGCTTCTTCCTTTCTTGTTTGTATCTTCTTGATCTTCAGATGTTTTATTGTTCTAGCTACGACTTCAGTTACTACATTGACTAGATATGGAGAGAGAGGATATCCTTATGTTGTTCTTGATTAGAATGGAAATGCTTTTAGTATCTCTCCATTTAGGTAGATGTTGGCTGTGGGTTTGCTGTAAATCACCTTTATTATGTTGAGGTATGTCTCTTGTATCCCTAGTCTCTCCAAGACTTTTATCATGAAGGGATGAAGGTCGTTCCTGCATCTAATGATGGTTCCTGTCCTTAAGTATTCTTATGTGGTGAATTATATTTATTGACTTACATATGTTAAACCATCATTGCACCTCTGGAATGAACCTACTTTGATCATAGTGAATATTATTTTTTATTTAGAATATATATAATTGTATCATTTCCCCTCTTCTATTTCCGTTTTCTAGCTCCTTCCATGTACTCCTCTGCCCCCTCTCAAATTCATGGCCTGTTTTTCTTTGTTATTGTCACATATATGTATAAATGTATAAATATGACCTGGTGAGTCCATTTTATGTTGATTATATGTATATGATTTCAGGTCTGACTGCTTGTTACATCCAACTGGTGTGATTTTCCCTGGAGACGACCACTTTCTCTTGCTCTCAGCATTCCTTAGTCACCTGTAGTTCTTTGTTTAGGAATGAAGTCCTGTGAGATTTCACCTTTCCACAATAACATGTCTATTGGTGCCTTCATTGTTCCATTTCTGTTTTTCCCCTTCAGCAGAGGTGAAGCTAATTCATAAATTCATACCTGGGTTGGGATATCAATTTTTGTTTTTCTAGTATTTGGAGATATCACTTCTATTCAGAGCTTCTGCTTCTCTGCTACAGATGGGTGTCTTCAGAAGTTTGATTAAAGATCTTGGAGCCAGTTTCCCCTGGCAGCATTGACTCAAGGCCCCATAGGGCAACTGGAGTGTCTCAGTCAGGATGTAGCATGGTTCTGGGAGTCTAGGTAACATGTGATGGCTGAAAGGCCCTTGGTGAACATCATAGGTGGGATCTGGTGAGTACTAGAGGAAGGGAGACAGGCTGAGGAGAGGTTGACTGTCCCTGGCAAGGAGCTGAGGGACTTAGGTGACCCAAATGATGGTAGACCAAGAGGAAGATCATAGGAAGCATACTTGGGTCCTCCTCCTCCCTTATGAACCGTGGCTACAACCACCCCCCAACCCCTGCAATAACAAGTGTGTTGGAATCAGATGAGTCCCAAAGGGAGGGAGAGAGGCAGAGAGGAGGTGGGTATCCCTGGAAAGCACCCAAAGTACTTGGGCAACCTTAATGAAAGATAGTGAGGAGAGGGTACAGCCTACTTGGGTCCATATCCCATTTGGTAGCTATAGTTGAAAACAGTTCACTAACCTATTTATATAGTATTTACTTATTTTGAGACAAAAATGTCACCATATAGCTCAGGCTAGACTGAGAGTCACAATTCTCTTGCTTCAATAGGTGTGTCTGGAGAATTCTTTATTTGTGTCATTTCTTTTTATCTATTTCACTTCTTTGTTTATTTTCATGAAGGAAGGTGGACACACCCTGTTACTACCTCTTAGCCAGTAGAAGTTTCCATGATTTTTAAAACTGAAGAAATTGACACCAAAGGCAATTAACTTAAAAAACAAAAACAAACTAACAAACAAACAAAAACCTCACACAAGTTGTTGGCAAACTCAGGAAAGTAGCTGGAATTGCTCATTTCTAGTTTGAAACTGAAACAAGGGTCTTCCTTTTTTAGAAGGCAACAATGGATGACATTTGTTTTCATGTGTGCTTGTGTATGCATATATCTATGGGGTGGCTACTCACATGCCACTGCACACATGTGGAAGTCAGATCACAACTCACAGGAGTAGGTTCTTCAGGTTCTAGGCATTGAAGCTCAGGCCATCAGGATTGGTGGCAAGTGTCTTTAATAGCTGAGCCACCTCACTTGCTCACAAGTTACTTCTTATCTTTATAGTGTCTTCTGGGGCAAATTGGTTGCAGAAATGTTAAGTCAACCAGGATTACACTAAGTAAATGCCTTTGACTTGAAAGTTCCTGAAAGGGTCTCATCAGTTTCCTTAGAATCTCAATCTGCTCACCTATGTGGTAATGCCTCGTTCCTGAGTAGGTGGCACCATCTATGGCAGTCAGGGCCTTTGAGTCTATTTGGGAGAAAACTTGTGTGAAACCATGTCTGTGACTCAAATGACTCAAGCATATATGCCTGTACTATCATGAGTCACTTGGCTGTGTAGCCACTGGAGCCAGAAGGGGTCACTGCCTGTAGGCTTTTCTCGGGAGTGGCCCCTCAGAGTAGGAAGCCACTGGGGCTTTGAAGGAAAAGCAGTGTTCCTTGAGGGGCAGGACACCATCTCTGCAGGCCCATGGTAAGGTACACGCAGATCCTCTCAGGGTCCTTGGTTGTAGGGAAGGGATGGAGATGTTTTCCTGGATAAAAGACAGAGTATTTGATGGGAGTTCTGTGGTGATGAGAAGAGTGAAGAGTGGGGAACCCTCTTAACCTACCACACAATTGACTCCTCCTTGGGATATTACTTTCATTATACATAGAAAGCAAGATTCTTTGCAGCTCAGCAAAAGCTTGATTGTCCATTTAATGCAGTGGGGCAGATGTTTCAGACACTAACATTTCAATCATGTGGTGACCATGCATTGAGTACTTACTGTATTTCCGCAATTTTGCTGTGGGCTGAGTCACTGGTGCCAAAGACTTACACCTTGCTTTAGTTTACAGTCTCAACAGACAGGGCAAGGCACATACAGATTCTTAGGGACAGATCTTCTTTCCTACCCCACTCCCTCTGCCACTCACAGAAGTAGCCAGATGCAGACCTACCTTCAGGTCAGGGTGGAGCAGGGGAGAGACCCCAGAGCATACAACCCAGAGAACTTTCAATATAGTGTCAGACAGACAGGGAGAACCCCTGAAGACCATTTTAAGCCTCTCCTCTATAGCCTGCCCAAAAACTGGCTGTGTTTGGCAGACTCCCTTTTCTGCACATGCTCACTCCTCCATGTTTTGTTGAATTAAGAAAGATGTGCTTCATCAATGTTTAGCTTCTCTGGGAAGGCACAGCCCTTTGAAGAGTCCATGCCCAAGACTTTGTCAAGGCTTTGTTATCACCTGTGGCACCTGCCTTGGTATTCTGCACAGGATGAGTATTTGAAAAAGGTGCCATGAGTAAATCTATCGCTCTTACTGTTCCTTCTCTTCCATCTGCACAGGGCCTAACTGTGCACACAGGCCTTCCTATGCCATTTATTTCTTTAGATGCCTTGCAGTGTGTCAAATGAGATGAGTGCCCTTGCCCTCGTGGATAGGGAGGATTGCCTTGGGATGCTGAGACAATGAGAGGGTATCATGATTGTTAGGAGATCCTGCCTCAACTCCACACAGGTGGCAGCAAGTCTCTTGGCCTTTTGCTGACTTCCTAGTTACCACACTGCAGTGAAAGAGTGCTGTAGATGCTCTTCAAACAGAAACATCTGTACAGGAGTGCTTCCTCCATAAAAGGGAAGTAAAAGAGCCCAGAGTTCTCAAACACAACTTCGCCTACTACTCATGCAAGCCTTGGAAAGTCAGCATATCATAAGAAACACTGGCTTCTCATAAGACTCAACTCATTTCAAGGACATCACCTTCAAAGGTTCTGTGACCTATACATCTCAACTTCTGGGAGTGTAGTTGCATCAAACTGCTCCATCCTTCCTGTTGAGTAGGAATAGCTACCCCAGCAGTTTGTAGCCCTGTGTGGTTTGTATCACCAAAATCTCCTCGCTTACAGACTTTCCTAGCTATGAGAGAATAATGCTGCCATCATCGCCCTCTGCATAGGCAGTGCCTTGCCATTCACTCAGACAACATTCCATCATCTTGATGCCTCAGGGTAGGTAGGTACATTAGGTGGATGTTCTGTAAGCTGGAACTTTTGCCTCCTTGTTCATTTTTCTTCTCTCAGTGAGTTTTCCATCCTCAACAAAATAAAAACCTTAATACAAGTGTCCTAGATAGAAACATACCTATGTATCTTGGTTGACAGTTTGGGTTTGATAACACTGTGCTCAGCAATTCCAGGACAGGGACATATTCCCAAGTGAACAAACAGTAGAGTTTCAGAGAAAATCCCTATCAACTCCAAGGGCATTAGATCAAGAAACCTATTTGCTGAGCAGACTGATAGGCAAGTGTTTACTCAGTTTGAAAGCACATTTATTTTTAAGAGGCATTCATAAACTTATTGAATTTCAGTGTATTTTTCTTCTATTCTCCCTTGGCTTTCAGATAGGAATTTATGAGACAAATATGACTAGCTATATCTCACAGCTATTTGTGGCTGACGCTGACTTTTTTAATATAAATTTTTCATTATCACTTCTTGGCCTTTTGGCTACAATCAAGTGATCTTTTGTGTTGGCATCTATTTATTGTACATAGGGATGAATTTCATAAAGAATTTTCATACTTTGACTATATTCTCCTCTTCTCCCTTTCCTTTCCCCTCTTCTTATTATTCTTATTCATTTCCTTTAGGCAATCTCATTTCTGTTCTAGGGTTCTATATACATGTGTGATTGTAAGTATCTATCTAAAATCCAGAATATACAAATTGGTGAAAACATTCGATGTTTGTCTATGTCTGATTTCACTTAATATAATTATTTCTAGTTGTATCTATCTTCCTGCAGATGACATTATTTCATCCTTTCTGGCTTTTCCCAGCCTGTTTATCTGAGCCTCCCTGGATTGGAAATGTTCATATTGTAGGTGTCTTACTCACTTAACACTCAGTTGGATAGAAGGTAAATTCAAAGCCACAGTGCATTGATGGACCATCAAAAACTCTGATAAATCCCTTCTGAAATGACATTGTTGCACAGGAGCCACTGGAGAAACAGGGCTTAGGGGCCTTAAGTGGGGATCATCACAAGCAGATATAAGAACTTGTGTACCAGCAGCAGCATCTCATGAAGTAAGTGAGAGGTGTCAGCATGGGATGCCAGGATCCTATCTAACAGAATGGACATTGTACAAGCTACTTAGCCTTCCTCAGACCCAGATGCTCAGCTTGAATGAAACTGTTGGAAGTATCTAACTCCCAAAGTGTCAACCAAGGCCATCCACTCAGTGCCCAGCTCTGCTCCTTTTTATTTGAAATGTCTCTCAAATACTGTGTTTCTTTTCTCAGCTACATTCTAGTCTCTCCACTGTGACCAATGTGATCTTTTTAAAAGAAAAAGGAACATATCACTCCTTTTCTCTAGTCCCTGGCTAACTCTGTTATCTCCAAGATAAAGACTCCAACTCCCCAAGCTGAATGTAGTAGCTCTTAGAGGATGGCCACAAGTTGGAGGGCCAGCCTGAGCTACATAGTGAGACAATCATGTTTTAAAGTAAAAGAAAAAATTGCAACCCCTTACTCTGATCTAAAATAACTTTTCATGACTGACAAGTGCTTCACTTTTTAGGTTCTCCCACACCACTCTGCTTAATTTTTAGACTGCAGTCATAGCAAACTAATAGTTCTTTCCCAAGGCAGCTTCTTTCACCTCTAGCCTTTGTGCTAGTTTCTTGCTGTACCTAGAACACTCAGTCCTTCCAAGTTGCCCTTCCTTTCCTTTAGCTATTGAATTGTGCAGAATTCTGTGCCCTTATTATCCTCCCAGGAGGTCCTCCCCCAATCTGAGCTGATTTTCCTCTGTGCTTCCTCCCCTTTGTGCTTCTGTCTTCTTAGCACTCATCATTCTGATTGAAACTGCCCTCTTCCTGGTTTCTTTCTCCCACTCAGTTCTGCAGAACTGTGTCTTACTCATGATTATGTTCTCAGAAGAGTCTCTTGAATGAATGATGCATGTTTAAGTGTTTTTAAAAGTGCAACCTGCTATACTAGTATTAAGCATTGCATAATATTATCATGTTCAATTTGGTTATTTAATATTTTTGATAGTGACTATTATCACAGTTATAGTCATTCGGCTCCTTTCTTAAAGCTGATACTAAATAAGGTCTTCAAGTTATTGAACATTTAAAGAGGACTAGACTGAGGTAAGATTTGATGTGATGATGTCATTTATACACTAGGTTATCCTATAAGTATTATCCCAGTTTTTCAGATGGGAAAAAAAAACTTAAAGCTGACAAATATAGGTTCAACATCATTAAGAATCTTATCTAGTGTCTAGCTACATTTGTTGTTGTTGTTGTTGTTTTTGAAACAAGGCCTAACCATGCAGGTTAGGCTATCCTGGAACTTAATCTGAATCCCAGGCTGGTTTTGAACTGGCAGTGGTCCTTATGTACAATCTTCCAGATTCTACTTACAGGCACATTCCACGATACCTAGCTTCATAGCCAAATTTTGGATCTAGATTATTCAAAGTTCTAGCCCTGGCAAACTTTACAAATAAGGAAATTAAAAACAGGGGAAAATGATAATTCATTGGATCAGACAAATATGTGTCAATTGTGAATTTGCTGATGTATTGATGGGCTGCAGAATTTCTGAATTCAATACAGAAACTCAAATAGATATTTCTGTAAAGAAGATATACAAGTGTCTGAAAAGTGTATGAAGTCATTGATCATCAAAAATGCTAATTTAAAATACAATGAGATAATACTTCACATGTACCAGGGCTTCTTCTACTTTTAAAATGTGTTGACAAGGAAGTGGAGAAGTTAGAACCTGTGTGCATTGCTACTGGGGATATAAAATGGTTCAGTTGTTGTGGAAAGTGCTATGGAGTTCCCTTTAAAGAAAAAAAAGGTACCTACCACATGATCCAGCAATTCCACTTCTAGGTATATACCTTACAGTGTTAATCACAGGATCTCAAAGGGATATTTGTTTACCTCAGTTTAAATGTGTACTATATACAACAGCTCAAAGGTGATACAGTCTAAGTGTCTGTCAGTAGAGGAACAGATAAATGCATAGAGTGTCAATATCACTCATCCTTTTAATGTTGAGTACAATTGGAAAAGCTAACCGCTAACTCTAACCATTTCCTAATCTTTCGAATATCAGGAAATTCACTCTTGATCAACCTTTTTGTTTATTTTATTTGTAAAATAGTGAAATAAATTTAATGTATAATTATTTTTAATTTTAATATTTTTATTTACATTCTAACCATTGCCCCACCTCCCAGTCCCCCCTCCCACAGTTCCTCATCCCACTTGCCTCCAAGAAGGTGCTCCTCCCACCAGACCTCCACCTTCCCTGGGGCCTCAAATCTCTTGAGCATTGGGAGCATCTACTCCCACTGAGGCCAGGCCAGGCAGACCTCTGCTATATATGTACCAGGGCTCTCGGATTGCCCTGTGTATGCTCCTGGTTGGTGTCTCAGTCTCTGGGAACTCCCAGGGGTCCAGGTTAGTAGAGACTGCTGGTCTTCCTATGGGGTCGCCTTTCCTTTCAGCTTCTTCAGTCCTTCCCCTAATTCAACCATAGGGGTCTTTGACTTCAGTCCAATGGTTGGGTGTAAGTATCTGTGTATATCTCAGTCAGCTGCTAGTAGAGCCTCTCAGAGTACAACCATGATAGACTCCTTTTTTACCTTTTCTTGTCCTTGCAGCTCTTTCAGACAGGAACAATTCTGGGTCAGTGTTTTTGGCTGTGGGATGGCAACCCCATCCCTCCACTTGATGCCCTGTCTTTCTACTGGAGGTGGGGTCTACAAGTTCCCTCTCCCCACTGTTAGGCATTTCATCTAAGGTCCTTCCCTCTGAGTCCTGAAAGTCTCTCACCTCCCAGATCTCTGGTACAAGCTAGAGGGTTCTCTCACCTCCCTCCCCCCGACAATGTTGCATATTTCCATTCATTCTGCTTGCCCTCAAAGCTTCTCTCCTGTCTCTCCCTCCATACCTGATTATGTTATTTTTATTAAATTATTTCATTTATTTACATTCCAAATGTTACCTCCCCCTTCCTTGTCATCCCTCCCAGAGTTCTTCAACCCATCTCCCTTCCTCTTTGCCTCTGAGAGGGTCCTCCCCCTAGCCCCCTCACCCACACACCCACACCTCACCTCCCAGCATCCCCCTTCTCTGGGGCATCAAGTCTACAGAATTAGGCACATCTTCTCCCACTGAGGCCAGACAAAGCAGTCCTCTGTACAGGAGCAATCTTTTAATCTACCTTTTATTTCTTCTCCCCTAAGGCTACAATGCTCCCAGCCAGAGCCTCTAGAGCTTCCACATTGTCCAGTGTTCTACTGTATCCTAAGTCGGGATCCAGTCTAGGTTATTCTTCTCCTGGAGAGAAGATGCTTATTCTGAAGGTGACACACACACACACACACACACACACACACACACACACACATTTTCCTCATAACCATTGGCAAATGGCTATGGATCCCTTCTGTTCCCAGGAATGATATCAGGACTGTGCCTTTTCCATCACTGGGAACTAATCGTGACAGTGACATTGGACATCATTATTATTAGGTGAAGAACATACATCTTTCTCTTTAGAAGGGGAAAGTGGTTTGGGGTCGAGTCACACAGGGAAGTCAAAGGAGCTTGCTCCCAACACAACTCTTTCCTACGTGTCTGCCAGCTCCACAACCTTGCTGCTGTTTTGTACTGTGGACAATGGATTCACTGGCTGTGGAAGCAGGTCTGACTTGTCTTGGTGATAAATAAAGAAAACCATCCTCTATTTAGTAATTTATGATCTTGCTTTGTTTCCTGGTTGGCAGGATCCATCACCATTGAAAATCTCTAGCCCTTCAGGTTGCCATCCACTCAAATGTAGCAAAGAACTCTTGATATCCCTGGGGTCTTTTGGGGATACCAAGTATGAAGTGGGGAAGTAAGATCTGTCCCATCCTTTCCACATGGAAGCATCACATTTGCCTGGGAAGTTTTAAAGCTACAAATGCTTGGGTTAGGAGGGCAGTACAATGGTAGAGCACCTGCTGAACCTGTGTGAGGCCCCAGGTTCAACCCTCAGCACCACAAAAAGGTACCCTGGGGCTTGACCAGCTCAACTTAAAATGTTACTCCTTTCTCAGGGAACCCAGCCCCAGTGTCAAGGGAGTCAGTCCCCTCTGAGTTGAGAAGCTGTCCACATCCTCTGCCACCTACCTCTGCCACCACCTTCTTTATGAGATGGGAAGTGCTACCTTCTGTTGTCTTTGAGCACTCCCATGAACACACTGGTCTCCCAGCCTCTACACTTCTTACATACTGCCTATTGTAGTCACCTAACTGTTTCAAAGCTTTGCTTCTCGTTTCTTCAGGGAGCTATTGGAGAGTAGGGAGTATGTATATCACATCCTTATATTATTGCTCCAAAAAATGCCAACTTTATTAGCACACAGCACATATTCAGTGCACGTTGGTTGAATGGATGGAAGTCTTGTAGATGGGAAAGCTGACATAATTTCTTATTTGGACAGATGCATTTTGTCCTTTGGAAGCAAAATGATCACATGGGAAAACTCACATAGAGACAAGCCCTGGCTTGCAATCCTAGCTGTGTCCTGAACTCCCATTGTGACCTGTAGTAAGTCACTGGTGTTCTTTGGTACATAGTTTCCTCATCTGTAAAACCAGGGCTGATAAGTAAGCTTCATGTTAGTATTAGGCTTAAGCTATTCTGCATAGCAAAGGACAGTCTTTTTATGTCCAGGTGTAAAGGTTTTTAACGAGTATAAATTGACCCTGGGTTCTGAAGTAAGTGAGTTGACCAAGCTCCTCTGCATTGCGTGTGCATGGAGGAAACTGTTGCTTGCTTCTCACCCATATCCTTGACTTTGAACTCTTCCATCCCAGGAATGTCAAATATTCATTATCTACATATCTGCTCTCTTCTTTTTATGGACAAACCGGGGCAGAGGTACATTGCAGCTGGATTTCTGCTTGGCCCTCTGAATGTTTCTAGTTTGTACTAAGATTTCCATTATTGTGTGTAATAAAACCTGCTCAAGTAATGTATTGTGAGGAGGATTGTTGTTGGTTTTTTTCTTCATGGGCTTCTAGTTTACTCAGAAAGTAGACTTGGGAGACAAGATGTACTACTATCAAAAAGAAAACACCTGAGAGATAAGGGTTGCTTAACAAAAGCTCCAGTCCCTGGAATACAGTCTGCTACATAGGCAATACTCAATATAAACATCTGAAAATGGATGAAAATGCCCATGACTCTCAAACTTTTATTTTAAAGAGAAATCTTTAATGAACTTGTATCTCAAATGAGGTGGGTATGAAGCTGTCTTGCTTGAGGGGAGGAGCTAAGGGGTCCAATTCTGCTTACACTCCCCTTTGGGACCCAAGGAGGTTCTAAAGAGCCCAACTGAAAAACTTCTTGTAGCCAGTAAAAATGAGAAGTGTTTCCATTTTTGCTCTCTCCCCAGTTCACTTTGGCTATGTGCAATCTTAATAAAAGAAATAGAATAGGATCTTTCTGCAGGGAATATGTGTAACTGAAAAGAAAAGGTTGTCAACTCCCTCCACCTACCCTCACTCCAGGTATCCCCGAGTTATTACTGGGGGAGCATGGCAGAGGTTATTTTTCAGTAGGCTACTTCTACCTTGATTCACAAACATATACGAAACTAGTGTTTGCTTAACTTACATAAAGAAGGAAAGAAAAACACTGTGGTAGTTTCCCCAGCATTCGGTAGAATGCCTTTTGGGTGTAGTCTCCTACAGTGGTTCACAATGTAAAGCTCTCCTATGAAATCTGGTCTGGTCAGCAGCCAGCTAGGTGCAACTGCCTTTTGCATCAGAGCCCCCTCTAGTACCCTAATAATCAGAACCATTCCTAATCCAATTCATGGTCAGCATCCTATACATGCAGGTGTCCAGAAGAGGCCTGGAAAGCACATCCTTCCCCATGCAGGCAGGACTGTGACCCTCTGCCCAGCCTGGGCTGACATCACCAATAGGTTACAGAGAGATAAATTTGAGGAGCTTACTAGACAGAGTGGTTTAAGAAGCAAGGCACATCCTCACCACTGCATCTGGAAGACAATTTGGGATAATGTTTTGGAGATGTCAAAGGGATAATGCTTTTAAATTAAGAGGTTTCTTGTTACAGGTGTCATGGCCCTTTCAAAAGAATCTTTTCATGCCGTACAAATTGTCCTTCCTTATAGGTGTCAGAAGTGGTAGGCATATAACCAGTTCTGGGAATTCCATTTGACAGCAGAGTAAACTAAGGAGTGAAATGAGTGTCCCAGCACCAGATAGCAAGCCACCAGAGACTGCATCTTCTTCTCTACTGACTTTTCTCCACCTCCTCCATCTCCTGGTCAGTCTCCTGATGGGCTCCCTAGCTTCAAAATCATGATAGAGGACAGCCTTT
>NC_045030.1:41410412-41410968 GCF_008632895.1 Mastomys coucha
CATATTGTCTGTCCTTATTCTCTGGGATCTTGGTGTTTGTTGGCTTAAGGCTGGATTAAGGACCTCGATGCTGGGAAAGAGTCTATCATCCCAGCTCTGAAACAAGACTTAATCCCAGCTAAAACCATCCCAGACATTTGTTTAGAAGTGAAGAGAACAGGTTTAAACGATATTGCCCTAGACATCCCCCCCCCAGCTAAATGGCCACAGCAGGAGGCCACTTTGGAGGCTTTCTGCTTGGAATCTTAATTTGAGCACTCTCCAGGAACTGTAGGCGCTGGAGGGAGGAGGAAGACCATTGAGAGCAAGCCTGACCGAACTCAGCCTTCCTTTTTGGAGCAGTGTAACTGTCCTGAAGTGGGGTATTCTGGAACTCTGCCTCTTCATTTTGTTCATGGCTCTTTTGTCTGAAATGCAAAGGCCAACAGTAAAACAAACCCCTGTGTAATTTGTGACCGGTCTGTCGTTTTTTTTAGGGGGTGCCTGGTTGAGAACTCCTCACACCCCGGGCCCAAGCCAGGCACTACAACTTGTGTTCAACCTAGTGCAAGGGTGC
>NC_045030.1:41413963-41426256 GCF_008632895.1 Mastomys coucha
CCCCCCCCCCCAGGAAACAAGCGATCACAAAGCGGGCATGGCTCCGTCTAACCTGCTCCAAGAGTTGCCCGAGGGGGTGGGCTTTGTAGCTTCAAGGGCAACCTGGGCAGTCCCACATCTCTGCTGGACTGGAGTACCCGAGTTCTCCCACGGACCTGTTTGCTCCTCCTGCCTCCTCCCACTCCAACCCAGGAAGTGGCCTTGGAACCACGGGCTAGTGCCAGCCAGCACCTTTGCAGGCAGGCAGCGGGGGAGGTGTCCAACTGAGCTTTCTGGTGTGGAGGGAGTTGGCTAAGCAGAAGTGGCCTTGGGATCCTAGGGCCTCCTAGGCCATCTCTGATGGAGGGAGGGAGGGTAGGATCGAGTCTCCCCATATTTCAGTCCCACCAAGCCAGCAACAGGTAATGCAGAAGGGAACAAAACCAGTGGCTTTGAGAACTTAGGAACGCAGATGTCCTCACAACACATACCCTGCCTGCGCTTAAACAAAGCTGCCAATGGGCAGGTGGGTGTGTGTTTCAGAAAAGTGTCGGAGAATACTGTAAACTGTATGCTAAAATCAAGAGCAAGTAGTGGGTACCCAGGTCAACCCTGAGCATACATACTCCAGGGGATGGCATAAAGGCAGACATCAAAGCCCATTTCTGGCAGCAGAAGCTGTAGCCTTGAGCTTGTGGAAGAGCGCAGCTATATGAATGAAATAGGTAGGGGCCACTTATGTATGGAATTCTAAGGGAGGCTGAATACTTTCATCCATTTCCCAAGGGCTAGCCAGGAAAGCCCCTTCCCACATTCCTCTCTATCACTGCTATCACTTCCCCAGGAAGGATCTTTCCTGTTCCTTTGTTAATCTCCTTGGAGCAGTCAGGGTAAAAAAAAAAAAAGTCAATGCCACCTTCACCATTCTAAGGGGAAATGGGCCCCTTCCACAGACTATATTTATCCTGGAACTGGGTAATGTTCTATTATTCTAAAAGCTGTACCCCACACTCAGTAAAAGGAACTTCCCTCCACCCAAGCCTCAAAACTTGAACATCAACCAGCAATGACTCTAACCAGCTGTGTGACCTATCGCTTTACCTCATTGGCCTTAGTTTTCCTATCTGAAGAATGGGTGGGTTGGAGACCTACTCAGGCCTGGATTCTAGTGATTCAGTGATGGTGACAATAAGTCTCCTAAAAGTTGAACTAAAAAGGTACTTTCTCATTTGGCCATCACTAGGGGGATGGACCTTGTAAATGCATAGCTGTTTCTCCAGGAAAGGCTCATACGCCCTGGGCATTAGGGAGAGAGGGATGTATTGTTATGCTGGAGGTATTGTTATGCTACAGGTCATCCTGCCTAGAAGACTAACATGGACTTGCCTTGGTTGGGGTCAAGATAGGGGTCCCAACTGGCTGCCTCTCTCTCTTCCCTGGCCTCATTCTTTTTGGATGGTGGCTCATTCAGAAGTCAGGTTGCTGGGCACTAGCAGTGTGCATCTGCAGAACAGTGCCAGGCTATCCTCTAGGTGACAGTTTCTAATGTCAGGACAATATTAGGAGGGGAAATGACACTTAACTATTTGGGTCCAGTAGAAAGAGCTTAGATAATTTTTCTTTCCTCAAGTTCCATCCTCATACAGGACTTATCATGTGCTTGTGCTGGGGGCCATTAATGAGGGCGCTTTTTTTTTTTCTCATTTTGGCAGCTCCAAATGACCATTTGCTTTATAGCAATCGGTCCCAAATTTATTTCACCTTGGAGTCTCATGAGGATGCACTGCATGATGCAGAAATAGCATGTAAACTACGGCCAATGGGTTTTAAGGTGAGTGTGGGGCAGGAGGGATGGAAAGGGGCTATGCTTCAGAGAGATTGGCAAAAAGAGCTTTCTCCCTGGTGCAGGAAATGCTAGAGCTTCAGCAGAATAGGGGAGAACACTTTCTAATGAGCTGGGGAATGCACAGCATCCCTTGATAAAGGGAGGCCTTAGTCTGCATGGGATCTCAATAAATCTCCATTCAGTTGGTAACTTTCAGGATAGCCTTGTCTTTATATTTTTTTTTTCAAATATAGAATCAGTAGTACAAACTGACTTCATGTCTCAGCTTTCCTACTTTTCTTAACTGTACAGCCTTGGGAAGATAACTTAATTTCTCTGTGTCTAATGCCCCTACCTATAATCTGCTTATATCCAAGGCACCCTCTAAGTAGGGCTGTTGTGGAAATTATATAAGGTTGTGTAGGGGAGATGCTTGGAGCAGTGCATGTAGCATTATATAAGCATTTGCTACCACCACCACCACCACCACCACCACCATCATCACTCATAGTTTTCTAGGGATAGTAGGGAGAAGAAAAGAAGATAACTACTGGTCCTTCAGGATAACTACTGATAGCCACACTTTTTGAGAGCTCAAACAGCTTTTGGGTTTTTAAAAAGAGATCTTTATAGTTGCACAATGGCTGTGCCATTTTGAGTCATTAATACAGTCATTTGACATTCCAGTATACCCCCCCCCCAAAAAATCTAGGTCACATGGGATAGGTGGGAAGAAAGACAGAATAGACATCAAGATGAGATACCCGAATACAAAGCATCACTTTCTGTCTCTGCCTGGCCTCACAACCAATCTCCTCCACATATTTGTATTCTGTTTAGTAGATTAGAATTGGGTCTGGGCATCAATCTTTGCAAAGTGCGACCATGGGGAAGTGGCTACATTCTCTAAAACTCAAGCACCCTTACATGTTAAATGATGCTATTGCTATCTACCATGATTGTTTCACAGGTATGTATAAGGATCAGCAGTGAGAATGACTACTAGAACATTCTGCAAGTTGTAACCATTACAGGCCCTTGTATAACCCAAGGGTAGCAAAAGCAGTGTCTCCAAGACCAGGGCCACTGTGACTTATCTGAATCTCATAGGGTCAGGTGTCCTCTGAATCCAGAATGTTCTGATGGTAGAAAGACCATGGATTAGACAATACCTCCAATAATCTCCAGGCAATCTCTCTGTCTGTCTGATTAAACACAGTCTGCAGCAATTTACATGCAAAAATCATACTGAATGGTATAAATACTATAAAAACAGTTTACAAGCCAGGTGTTGGTGGTGCATGCCTTTAATCCCAGCACTTGGGAGGCAGAGGCAGGCGGATTTCCTGAGTTCGAGGCCAGCCTGGTGTACACAGTGAGTTCCAGGACAGCCAGGGCTACACAGAGAAACCCTATCTCGAAAAAAACAAAACAAAACAAAAAAACAGAAAAACAAAACAGTTTACAACAGTTTAGTTCAGATGTTGATGCCTAGTGATTTGATGTTAAACCTACGAACATCTTGGATAATCAGAACTTTTACATATCTAGGAACGTCCGATAAGGCCTTGTGGAGTTGGGTGTAGTGGCATGACCCTGCATTGGGATTCCAGGAGGATCATAGTTGAGCTCAGTGTCAACTATTATAGTGAGCCCTTCTGGGGGAAAACCACATGTAGACTGGTAATACAAGTCACCAATACTTTAAGTTGCCACGGAGAAGGGCTGTCTAACATGTGAGTCAGGTAGCTGTCTTGGGATAAGAGGGACTTGCAGCCATTTCCACTAGAAAACTATATCTAGATACCATGATGGGAAGAACACTAAGAATTATGTTCTAGATGCAGTGAGAAAAGGGATTTCTACCACGAAGGAGGAGTTGGTGCACGTACTTGGCAGGGGTGTCATTTCCCTATAGCTGAGGGGAAAAGGAAAGGGGGCATTCAGAGAACTCTGCTGTCTTGGAGGCTGAAAGCTTCTAATGCATATACCTCTACACTCTGAGTTTTGTATTTCCCACCACTTCTCTATGAGATGCCCTAAGGGAGCACTTCTGGTAGGCAGCCCAATTCCACCTAGGTCTTAATGTCATCACGACACCTTGCTGGTAGTATAGGTTGTCAGTGGGGTAAGCTGGCCACCCTGAGAAAGTAAGGTGTGTGAGTTGCTACTCCATTAATT
Organism: Mastomys coucha; assembly: GCF_008632895.1. Taxonomy (NCBI): domain Eukaryota; kingdom Metazoa; phylum Chordata; class Mammalia; order Rodentia; family Muridae; genus Mastomys; species Mastomys coucha. Next base: position 41,417,949 of record NC_045030.1, read on the forward strand.
ACTGGGACCCCAGAGGCCTCCTCACCTTTCCGGTTCTTACGGGAAGCAAGAATCCTCTCTTTTCCAGGACTTAGGCCCCTATGCTCTGGAGCATAGTTCTAGTTTTTCTCTCGAGGGCCACTGTTGGCAGGAGTAACAAGGGAGTGTGGCAGCCAAGATTAGGCTCTAGAAAGAAGTGAGGGTGTGGAAAGAGGTCCCCAAGAGGTTTGTGGCTGTAGCTCCTAGCCAAGTCCTGACACCATGCAGATACATGTTAGAAGAGGAGGTAGAGAAATGCCTGCCAAGTGAAACCTCGGCCTTTTCATTCGTATTAGGGACAAAGAGAAGGTGGCCCTTTATGCTCTTTTTTTCTTCCTTGCCCCTCACAGGGTGCTGCTTAGGCCCTTCTAAGGAGTTTAGCCCATCAGCATTTGGGTTTGAATCCGGAGGCCATAAAACTTTCCAATACCTATAAAATGTGCAGCAAGGGAGGAAAAGACAGCTAAGTTTCTATAAGCAAAAGCATCGGCTCAGTCACTGGTCAGCCTCCTGGAACGTGTTCTGCTTTTATGGGGAAACGTCCTCTAGAAGTTCTGGGACCACAATTCTAGTTCTAGATTCTTTCTAGTGACCTTTGAAATCATGGAGGGTCCATGATCCTTCTCTCTGGTCTCTGTAGAAATGGTTGGCTCACTCAAGCCATGACTGTTTTTAAAGACCAGTGCAAAAGAGAGGCAAGTCACCTCTGGATGAACATTGAAAAGTGAGCTATTGTAGTCTGTGGTTAAGTGGAGGCTCTGGCATGTTTGTGATCCTCATACAGTTGTGGAGTGGAGAAGAGGCAGTAAACACAGTAGCTAAGTGTGTGGGCTTGGTATATTGTCAGTCCCAGGTTTCAACTCTGACTTCCCAGCTTCCCAGCTGTTGTCCTTTGGTCAAGTTCTCTCTCTGGATATACCTTTGGTTGTCTTTTAAATGGAATTTAAAATAGTTTACCATTAGGACTGGGATGAAAAGGAAAGTCTTTTGACAAGACTCTACCTGATAATGACTGCTCAGTAAGTACTCAGCGATTGCTGTTAATCATAGCTACATTAAGAAGGTGAATAAGATGTGACTGACTGCTACTATTTTCTTTCAGGCACACTTCAGAAAAGCACAAGCTTTAGCCACTCTAGGCAAAGTGAAAGAAGCACTCAAAGAATTTCTCTATTGTGTATCCCTTGACGGAAAGAACAAGAGAGCCAGATCTGAAGCTCAAAGGGTGAGTCGAATGACCCAGGGTTAGTTGCCTAGTAGACCCCTGTCACTCTGTCTTCTTTAAGGAGAAGGATGAAGATGCTACCCTCCTCAGTATGTGTGGTCCTGAGTGGGTGCTTCTCTGGGTTCAAGGGGCATGAGAGATGCCAACTGATTGCCCAGAAGCCCCATCGTTCTGGTATGTACTATCAAACTGGCAGAGTTTTTTGGTTTTTTTATTTTTTTGTTTGTTTGTTTGGTTTGGTTTTTTTTTTTTTTTTTTTTGGTAGGAGTCAGTAATGAATGCTCTGACTTGGAATCAGTGAGATATAAAACAAAACTAAACCCAGCTAACGTGGGAATGAGGGCTCACTGAAGAGCCTCTTTGTGGATGAGGGCTAGACAGTGGGGGCTGCTTACAGCTGCATAACTTTCCTTTGGCTGAATCACAAGTTTCACTAGCCACACACGAGGACAGCTCCTGGGAAGGGTCACTGATGGTCTCCATTGTTGCTTGCCACATACAGAACTCAAACCTAGTCACCTCTCCTGCTCGAAAACTAAACCTTCTATTTCACAAATGCAAGTCAGGGACTATTGTGAAAGCCTCTTAACTCTTTGGTTCCAGGAGATTGCGATTGTAAAACAAATATCATGAGAAATCCCAAGAACTTGATGGAAGGGTTAAGCAGCCTCATTGGATGTGCTTTGACGTTTATTGGTACATTTTGGTACATTTATTCTTCTGGTGTCTGAATAATTGTCCTGGAAGTAGGATGCTGACACTCAGTGATTGTTTTTGATTTCCCATCACCATACACTATTCTACACCAGGCCACAAGCCCTTCTATCCACAGCCCCCACCCCCGTTGTAATGCTTTGGCAGGGGAGAGGTGGAAGAAAGTGGGCTAGAGACAGAATTGGTCTCTGAAGACTCTAGAAAGGAATATTTAGCAAAACTAATAAAGTTGGCAGAGGCTGGACTCTGGATTTTCTGACTCTGGCAGGAAATTTTCCTGTCTGGAAAAAAAATTTTGACCTGATTTGTGTGTGTGTCAGGGGAATAAGATTTTATTGAAGGAGGTATGGATCAAGCAGAATTATTAGCTATTGGCCTTTCCTAAAATTTAAGTGTAGTCATTCCCTAGTATAACATTAGCTGAGCATTGCCTGTGTGCCAGCCACTTGGTTGGAAGGTTCCACTTAGTTCCCATAACCTCACGGTTATTTCTCTAGATGAGAAATCCGAGTCTCAGTGACTTTCTTGAGGCCACCTGCTTCTTTGCTTTTATTTTGCCCTCAGGTGGCCCAAGAGGTTCTGGTATCATCAGCTAAACTAACCTCTCTCCAGTTTGCTTTTGTAGATAGGCTGTTGTCGTTTCTATACCTGCCTGATGAAAGGCAAGGCATTGTGCGAACTCTGGAGACCCAAGGAAGCCTAAGTGCCTTTTGGAACTTACAAGCTTTTTTGGTTCAGATGAATGCCAGGCAATGCAAGTGAATGTGTGCTTACAAGAAGTATTACAAAATTCTGAAATTAATGTTAAGAATTTGGGGGCATATTTCTGCTGAATGTGATAGGGCTGTAGCGGCCATTTAAGCATACTGAGAGGCTTTGGCTGCGTGTATTCACTGAATTATTCTAGTTTTAGGGCTAAACATTTGAAAACTAGTCCACATGCACTGGGTATTAATAAGCCTCCCCATAACCCACAGCCCTATGATTTATTTTAAACTACAGATTCTCTTTCCTAACCCAGTTGAGCTTTTCTATGACTGAAGTTATAGCAGAATCGACTTTCATTCATATGGAATGATTATTCTCACTGAAAGTTGACCCTAGCTTTTGTTTTCCAAAGACATTGAGAAAGCCTACAGAGAGATCTTAGGCAGTAAAACTTAAGAAGGGAACTACTATAGTATTCCTGCCTTGTTTCCTTTGATTTTGACTCCTGCCCTCCTTTTCTTCATACTACCTTGTGTCTTTTCCACCTTGTAGTTGAGTGCTGTATGGCCCCCTCCAGGGAGACTGTCTTAGAAGTGAATATATCATTTTTGGTCCTTGAGTAGGATTTCTGATATTCAAGTTCAATTCCTGGAGAGTGGTGTGCACACCTAGTGCCCTAGGCACTAGGTGTGTCTTCCAACCTTTGTCAATTTATATCTGGAAAGTAGGGTTTTCAGCACTTCAAGGGAACATAAACATCTCACTGAGGATATGAGGCACCTGAGTGCTAGGTTTCTTCTTGATCCCTTGGATACATAAATGCCATCATCATGTCCACGAATATGTTGAATCTTTACTAGGCACTTATCACTGATTGGAGAGAAAGACTTATTCTGTGACACACTACCAGTGTAAAGTAAGATGGTATAGTTTAAGGTTTGGTATTCTCTTCTGTAGAGAACATGAAAGGGCAGATGAGATCAGAGAGATGGAGTATTGGGGCAAGGCAGCACTTGGACAGAACTTTGAAGACTGAGTAGGGCTTGGGTGCATGGAGAATGCTAAGAGATAAAAGAAGGAACATCATGAAGAAACCTCAGAGGACAGGAGAAGAATAAATCAAACTCTGAGTTTAGTGTTCTTTCGAAGTCTCTTGATAAATTAACCCTCCTGACTGTGGAGACTGAACAACAATGTGGGGCATTTTTTAGTGGGTCTCCAAACATGGCGGGGTCTCCTAAGTGATAAACATTTGAGTATGTTTTGGAAGCCCGGTGATCTACCCTCTTTCATGTTGTGTTACACACACACACACACACACACACACACACACACACACACACACACGGGATGGATGGATGGATGGATGCATACATACTTACTTAGAATCTCTAACCTCTGATGGCATAGGGGAGAATAGAAACAAGAATGTGAACAGCTAATGGTGCAACCTGCACCCAAATGCTTATGTTTGACTCCTAGACCCTTTTGTTCTTCTCTCTTCTCCCTTGCCAGTGTATGCAATTGCAAGGCAACCTGCCTGCCCTAGGTACTTGAACTTAAAACCTGACATTCTCTGCAGAGATGACCAGGATGAGGAAGGGGCTGGAAGGGAAGAGGAATCTTGAGCTCTGCTTTCTTAACACTTCATTGCTCAGGTCCCCAACTCTGGATAGAATTAAAGGTCCAGGGATGATGGTGTGGATGAGGAGAGCAAAATGGATAGACAGAAAAGCAGCAGCAAACAGAGTAGATTGGTTGACTTCTCAGCCATTGAGTTGTTAAGGATTTGGCTCTCCATTCTTCCACTGAGGAGTCCTAGTTTGCTTTTCCTTCGCTGTGATAAACACCATTTCCCAAAGTAACTTGGGAAACAGAGTTTGTTTTCCTTACACATCCCAGGTCACAGTCTATCACTGATTGAAATCAGGGCAGGAACTCAAAGCAGAAAGCTGGAGACAGGAACTCAAGCAAAAGAATCTGCTTACTGACTTATGTCTCAGCATCACATTCAGTAACCTTTCTTGTACACACTGGCACCATCTGCCCAGGGTTTGCACCACACACTGTGTTAGTACTTCCTATATTAATCATTAATCAAGGAAATACCCAAACATACTTGCCTATAGGCCAGTCTGATACAGACATTTTCTTATGTACCTTCTTCCCAGGATGACCTAGTTTGACAAAAAAAAAAAAAAAAAAAAAACTATCCAATACATGAGGTATCTATTCTGACTTCACCTCTATGTTTCCTTCAATTAAGATAGATTGTAAAGTCCCATCGCAGATATTTCTGCACCATAGAGATGTCTCTGAACCTCGGCTAAGTAACAAAGGCATCTGTCATACCTTCTCAAACCCAGATTCCTGGCTCATACTTCAGACCTAGGGAGATTGAAGCTAGACCCAGGGACCTGACATTTTCATAAGCTTCTGGGTGATTCTTTTTTTTAAAAAAGATGTATTTTTACTTTTTAAATATATGTATATGTTTGAATCTGTGTATTGGGTGTGTGCACATGAGTACTGGTGCCTCTGGACATCAGAGGTGTCAGATATGCTGGAGGTGGAATGACAGGTGGTTGTGAGACACCATACATGTGTGCTGGGAATCAGACTCAGCTCCTGTGCAAGAACAATATATGTTCTTAATGACTAAGTGATCTTTCTTTCCCCCTGTTCCTAAATGAGTCTGTGTGTTTATGCAACAATCTCTCCTTAGTGTGTCTAGGGACACGGCTCCAAGGCTTCCTCATTCGAGTTTTGCCTTGCAAGCTGTGCTCTCTGGTTCCCCATCCCTCCCCCTGCACCTTAGTCTAGCACCTGTAGAAACTTGAGTAGTGAAGTCTTCTGTTTTATGTCACAGCTTCTCTTTAGTATCTTTTCACCATCAGTCCCGGGGGAGTCTCAGGAACATTCTCCCGATATCCTGAAGCTGTTGGCAACTCACCCTAGATTAAAGGAACACGTAGAGTCAATGGCTACTGAAGGCACCAGCCATAATCTACCAAAGTTGTCACAGGTAAAACTCAACTCACCCAGCTCGCTCATGATGCTTCGTTTGGCTCTTTTGTGGGCACACAAGAAGTGAGCCCTACCTCTCCTACTTGGTTCCTGAGGGAAAAAGAAAAATGGAGTTGATAATGGCTGTGTCCTTTGCTTAAAACTACAACTGGGAATTTCAGGCATGGTCCAAAAGTTTATGAATTTATTATATTTGTAGTCTTGGTCAGATCCAGAAAATAGAAAAATTTGACAGAAGTATAAAGAGATTGGTCCACTTCCCCTAAAACCTTATAACTGGGGTGTGCTTATAAGCTTTGTCTTGGTCCAATCCAGAAAATAAATTTGATAGAACGATAAAGTAGATTGGCCTACTTCTCCTGAAACCCTATAACTGGGGCTTTAGCTTTGGGGAAGATGCTGATGGCCTTTCAGTACCAGTGAGATCCTTGTGCAAAGCTGACTCCATTTGGGGACCAAATGGAGAGAATTTCTTGCTCTTACACTATACCTTACACATAAGTAGGCTTCTCATGCACATCACTAGCAATGTAGAGGCACTAGAGCTGAGTTGAGAAGGATGACAAGAATTGGTGGTTTTCTTTGAAAACAAAGGAACAGAAACAAAGGAGCAGAGGGCTGGCCTTCAGATGCTGGCCTTTCTAGCACAGTGTAAGTGGGCAGAAGTTGGGGTTCAGAAGACCAGACCTGAAGCAAGGTTTAACACCGAATATCTGGGCACCTTTGGGGAGCAGGTTCTTCTCCATTTGTGCCTGAAGTTCCTCACTTGTATATAAGCCCTGGATGCTCACATCTTCCCAGTTTCTGTCCCTGCTCTAGAGAAGGAGTAAAATGCAAGGTACCTGACATTTCTTGGTGGTGGCAGAACTTGGAATATCTCCTGAGATCAGAGAGCCCCCAGTGGTCATTAGTACAGGACTAAGACAGCTAACACTAGGCCAGAGGACCTGAAATGGAGACTTCTACTTGCAACTCAGTCCAAAATGAAGGAAATAGAACCTCTGCCTTTCTACTGTGAGCAGGCCAGGCAATAGCATTTCCACCAAAACTATGCTTTACAAGGCCTTGTCCTGTGTGAACAGTACTCTGGGCTCATGGAAAGTCAAACTGTAGTATTGGGGGTTTTTTAGTTCTTGAAACCACCTGAACACCCAAGGATACAGGCTGAGAAAACCCACATCCTTTCCTCTGCTCTTCGTTGTTTCCTCTCTCTTGTGTCCACTACGACTTTTGGCAGGGCTTAGAGGGGAAACAACAGAGGCGAACCTTTTGCTGTCAAACATGGATGTAGGTTATAGAGGAGGTTCTCCGGAGCAATGGGAATCAACACATGTTGAGAATTATTTCCAGTTGCATTTTCAAATATCCTTTTCCTAGACGAAATTCTGTAAAAGGCTAGAGACAAACTATTAGGCCAACTTACTTTTTTCTTCTCTTCAGACTTTTCACACGAAATTGAGTTACACAGACTAAATTGTCTTTTTATGAAAATAACATGTAGCCCTGGAGCATGAGTTTCTTTGGCTTTGCTTGTACAGAGCTGGCCTAAAGTCCTTTGAAAAAATGTCTATGAATGACAGTCAGGGTGATATCCCCTCATTGAGTGCATTGCTTTCCTTACAGACCACTGGGGAATTCTTCGGCTAGGAGGGAAGCATGAAGCTTCCCTTTTAGTTCCCCCTTCACCCATGCCCAGGGAACTTTTCCTCCCATGTGCCTGTTGTCTTTGTGTACAGAAACTCTACTCAAGTTAGGCATGTCTTTGACATAGATTAGATGTCACCAATAAGCCTCACGACTGTCCCTCCGTTGAGTTGTGTAGCAACTGCATGTTCAGGAGTGAGGATGAGGGCTATGTTTCTTTCTCTTTGTCCCCTCAGGGTAAGACTATTGGAGGACCAGCATTGGTCCCAAGTAGCTTCTGATCTCTGCATTTTGCTTCACCTAGGAGAATGTGGAGCTTCCCCATTGCTCTAATCAGGAGGGAACAGCAGCTGGGGAAGAGAGCAGCAGCCTTGCAAACCCAGCTCAAGGAAAGGTGAGTAGTGAAGAAGACAGAGAGAAGAATAAGGAAAAAGACCAGAAGGCTGCCCCCACCAGGACCGGCAAATGCCAGGAAAAGAAGAGGAATCGTGAAACCCTAGAAGACTCAGAATTGCCTAAGAAAATCTCCAGACAAGGTACTAATTCTACCCAGGGAGAAAGTATCATAATGCAGATGACTGGGTTGCTGACATATGTAGTTACCTACCCTCTCTCTGGGGCCTCCTCTAGCTCTGAGTGTATGGCCTAGCTCTGGCATTTAACAACTGTGAAATCCCAGGGGTTACTGTGAAGGTTCTTTGAGAGCTTACATGGTAACTATCATACTGAAAGTGCTGTGTGATACAGATCTGACGTAGTGTGATGTAGATTATCCATAGTCAGGACATCTAGTCAAGCACCCGATTGATCAAGTGATAACATCCCATGCTTTCCATCACGTCACTTTCCTCTAGGACAACCACTTCCTGCCCTCATCCCTGTTCTGGGAATGTAGGATGGCAGGAGTGTGCTCAGGTCTCATTCAGTTGTGCCCTGAGAAGTAGCAGCTAGAGCTTCATATCTTTCCAAAAG
>NC_045030.1:41426919-41427995 GCF_008632895.1 Mastomys coucha
TACTGTCAGAGCCTCTCAGGAAGTACATTTTTTTCCCCAGAAGTACTGTCTTTAAAAAACCAAGTTGCTCCATCCCTGACTTACTGTTTCCTAAATCACAGATCTTCCTGCTGAGCAGGGGGCCAAACCAGATTTCGGTATTCCACTTGGATCTTTTGATGCATCTGACCTTGAATGCTCACTGTGTATGAGGTATGTGATGTGGACCAGCACTTAACTGCCTAGTATTTCCTCCTCTTTAATACTTGGACCTTTCTGCTGGTGACTTAACTACTGAGTTGGTTAGCATGTAAAATCATGGCACTAATGAAATTCAAATTTCATTGTCACATGAGAGAGCTGTTGTCCAGGCTTACAAACTGTGTTCTTTACATCCTTAAATCTCAATTTCAAAAGACATGGAAAGTGGCAAGGCAGCACACTTTTCAAAGGTCAAAAATGGATGGGCCACATGTTGAACATGCCTACTATTTGGTCTTCATTAGATTTGATTTTGTTATATATGACTGTACTAACGTATATTTTCCAGCTTCCCATAATCCCATTGGTTTATACCAGCCTGTCTTACATTATCGTTTGAGCCTTAGAGTTGTTTGAACTTGTGACCCTAAATCTAAACTCCTAAGATAAGAACTCAGTGCTCAAGGGTCAATATAGATCCCACAAGCATTGTCTTTGGAAGCCAAATAGAAGCCTACATTGATTTGTGTTTATGCTATCTGATGAACAGTACATGTAACAGATACTTGGCCAAGTATTTTCTTTCCTGCTAGTATGTGATCTCTACTTTCTCAGGTCTCTGAAGAGCAGTCTATCCATCTATCCCATTTCAAAAACAAATAAAAGTTTATTTCATTTCATAGCTGTGATTTAGTGGCTAAAAGAAGGGGCTCTGAAGTCAATCTTTGAACACTAGCTCTTTTGACCTACAGACTCTGGTCCTAGAGCAAGTAACATTTGCTACCACTATTTGTTTTTTCGTAAAGTAAAGGAATCAACTCCATCAGTTGTGACGGTTAATTAAGAAAAACTATTTAATGTTTAGAGTAGTGCCCGGAAAACAGTAAGTACTCAAA
>NC_045030.1:41428005-41442770 GCF_008632895.1 Mastomys coucha
TTTTTTTCTTCCTAGTCACTAGTCTTTAATGTTAGATCCACGGACCTCAGAGGAAGCTCTATGTATACATTCAAATAGATGCATGAATTCACTGAAGCAATATGTAAAGTGTGCGTATGTATGGGTGGATGTGCTTCTAAGATAGAAGCATACTGCTTGCATTAGATTCTTAAATGTGATTTTTCTCCAGAAGCATTAAGAAGGAACTTAGATACTTGAACAAATGTTTGCCTGCCCGTTGAGAACACTTACTCTTCTGTTATCTGTCATGTGTGTTTATATTGTGAATGACTTTTTTGTCATGTGACTAAGAACAAGGCAACTATTACTCGACATAGACTCTTCTTAGAAAAAATATATGTATATATATGCATACATATATACATACACACATACATACATACTTGGGTCTAGGGAAATAGTTCAGTGGCAGAGCACTTGGCTACTATTCATGATAGTCTGGATTCATTAACCATTATTATCATAATAATAACAACAATAGTAAAATAATAATATACAAAAATATCTGTAGTAGCAAAATTTGTTCACAAGCATATGCGAGTCTCATAAAACTCAGAAGATACAGCATAGATGCAGTCAAATTAAGCTTCACACATCCTGTCAGGAGTCTATTTGAGTGGTGTGGACAAGAATGGAATGAACAGCCGAAGCAGATCCTTTTTAATGCCTTACCCAGTCCCTCGCCACAGAGTGGCAAGCACATCATGCTAAAGCCAAGGTATGAGATAGCAAAAACCTGTTTTCAAACAGAGAATGGGCCCTGCAACCACCAAGCCAGTGCTGTGTCTCTAAAGCCTATGTTAGAAGCTGTGAAGTCGATTTAATTTAGCTTACTCAGAAAGAGCAGGTCTTTGTTCTGCTTAACCCTCCTTAACACTCCTGCCAAAATCCAGGCGACACAAAATCAAACATCCTGTTTGTATTTTCTCTGTGGAATAAAAATCCTGAGGTTGAAATTTCTTTGTTCCTCTTCCTTTTCTTTTCCTCTTTCATCTTCTTTGTCCCTAATCACAAGGGACTTTGTAGAAGAGTTAGGAATTTGCTCCAAGAAATAAACACACAAAGGATAAGCACTCCTTCCAGTTTGCACCCTCTGAACTTAAAAGTCATTGTGGCCCCTTGTTCCATCTTTGGCCAGAGTAGATGTTATGGAGGCTACTAAATTATAGCTAGACTCTCTCTGTCTTGTGGCATAAGAAACGTGCCCAGCCTAAAGGGCTTTTTGATCTAAAGCTCTTTACATTTCAGCCCTTGAGAAGAAACACGTACATCCCCTTCCAACGGGTTTGTCTGTTAAGTTACACATCAGTTCTTGACAATTTGTTTGCCTATATTTTTCTTGTCTCGGAAGTTTCTTTTCCCACTTGTAGCTATTGCTGTTTTCTCTGTGGTTGTCCTTAGGTTTTGTTTTGGCCCTCCTGTGTCTTTAGAAGAGAGGTTTTGTACTTGGTTACTTTTCTTGTTGCTGTGACTAAATATTTGACCAGAAGCAATTTAAAGGAGGAAATGTTTGTTCTGGCTTACCATCGGAGGGGATCATTGTCTCATGATGAGCAAGACATAGCAGCAGGTGGGAGGAAATGTGGCAGTAAACTCTGGGGTCCTGCTGCTCACATTGATTTCACAACATACAGGAAACAGAGAGTGGTGAATGCTGGTGCTCAACTCACAATCTCCTCTTTTAGTCCATATAAGATCCCAGCCATGACTGGTGCAGCCCACAGTTAAGGTGGGTCTTTGCACTTCAAACTAATCTAATGTCTCTCAGGCATATTCAGAAGCTAACCTAATCTAGATAATCTCTCCCAAGTGTCTTGGGGTTTTGTCTCTTAGGTGTCAAATTGACAATCGATATTAATCATCACAGAGGCTAAGATTACAGGTAATTTCAAGCCACTTGGCCATGAAATTAGACATTTGTACTACCTGGACAAGTTTCTAGACTGAAATCTAAGCCCATGGTATTTTTCTGGAAGAGAGAAATTAGACAGACCATGAATGTATATATTCTGATTCTAGAGAGCAAATTGATTGGTTTGTAAGTTTCACAGGGAAAGGGTAGGAAGTATGACTGGAAGCCGGGTATAGTGGCTCACACTGTAATCCTAGCACTGGAGATGTACATGTAGGAAGACTAGGGGTTCAAGGTCATCCTTGGCTACACAGAGAGTTCAAGGTTATCTTGGGCTACATACAGCCCTTTATTTTAATGGAGGAGTAATTGGAGAATACACTAATGATTTTTTTTCAGTCTCCAAGTTTCCCTTGCTAAATTGGAAGAACTCCATTGAAGGAGTTCTTCCCTTAATCTGAACACCTTAAATCCCTGCCCTGCAGTCACTGGAGGCAGGAAATCCTCCTTTAGCTTTACCTGGTATACATCACCGGAGCCATTGGGCTCATCTTTGGGCTTCTGTAAAGCAATACCTTTGGGATAATGAAGATCTTTTGAAATTAGAAGTGAGAATATTTGCTACCTGAGCTAGTTATCCAAGGGCCCTGTAACATTGGTGACAAGTAAAAGGATCAGCTTTTATATATAATCGAGTTATAGCTCCCCAAGTCACTGGGTATTGAAGCAGTTTACTTTTCTTTCTTTTTCTCTTTCCCTCCCTCTTCTTTCTCCCTCTTTGCTATAATCTGATTGCAAAACAACACAATGCAAGGATGCCACTGGTTGGGGAAGATAGCTCTTTCCAGATAAGGCAGGCATTTTATCTGGACTGACATCTAACTGAAGGCATTTATTCTTACCATTGTTTACCCTATCACTCTGATAATGTGAAATGCTGTCTTGTGAGACAAGCTGGCCCTGCTCTGATTTAAAAATGTCTCCCCGAAGTGACATAATCCCTATCTTAAATGGGAAAAGGACAGACATTCTAGTATATACTTCTATCGTCATAGCTAACTCTATCATCATAGGTAAGAGTCTTTGTTATTTATCTTTCTAGAGAGACAGGAAGAAGGGGGAGTATCAGAAAGGGAAGGAGAAAAGTGTATGTGAAAGTGTGTACATCTACAGATGGATCACTGGCTGGCTGGCTGGAGTGTATTTGAGTATATGGATGCATATAGTCCTAGCTACCTTGTAGACCAAAGGAGGAAGATTAGCTGAAAAGTCAGACTTAATTATATATTCCAAGCTTTCTGCCTACTAGCTAGCAGTGTAATCTTAGGCATGTTATCTCATCTGTTTGAGTTTTCATTTCCTCAGCAGTAAAATCAAGTTAATCACAATTATCATTTATTAATATATAAAGTTAATTTTAATGAAAAATAGTATTGCACACAGTCAGAAATATAGTAAGACAAACGTATATATGTTCTTAAAGGTACAATAGGCTCAGTTATGAAGTTCTCAAGAATAGTTTGTATATTAGTAGTAGGTAACAGATTAATCATCATCCTTATATGTGTAACTAAATAATGTTAAAGCAGTCAGATATGCTGAATAGTATATGCCTGTAACACTAATACTCAGAAGTCTGAACCAGGTGAATTAGGAATTACAGGCCAGCCTGAGCTACAGAGTAAGAACTTGCCCCTGAAAAACACCCAGGGCAAGGAATCCAGAGGAGGTAGTACATTCTTCTAATTCTAATACTTGAGAAACCGACTCAAGAAGCTTGCCAGGGGTATGAGGCCAACCTGGCTTGCTACATAGCAAGACCTTGTCTAAAAAAAATTTGGGCATGTGGTTCAGTGATAGAATACTTTTCTCGTGTGTGTAAGGCTTTGGTTTTGATTTACACACACACACACTCAGAGAGAGAGAGAGAGAGAGAGAGAGAGAGAGAGAGAGAGAGAGAGAGAGAACACGAAATAGTCAGATGCACAGAATTCAAGTAGTAAAGAAATAATTGTTCTGGATTGGCTTTTGTGATCATTTGATCACATCAGTGGTTCCTAAATCAGCCCTGAAATCATACTTTAGAAACTCATTTTTATTGTAAAATATATGTGTTCTGTAGAAAATATTGCAAAGAGCCATGTAACCACTTGGTTTCAGAAGTGAGACAACAGCAGGACCCCAGCAGTTGTCCATATGCCTTTTTGCAATCAGGACCTTAACCACTACTCCTATGGTGGTTTCAATGAAACATCCCCCATGGTCTCAGTTGGTGGCACTGTTTGGGGAGGCATAAGAGGTATGGTCTTGGTGGAGGAAGTGCATCTCTGGGTGCAGGCTCTGGGGTTTCAAAGACTTCTGTGATCCCCAGATCACTTTCTCTGTTGCCTGCTTGTGGTTTGAGAAGTGAGCTCTCAGCTTCAAGCTCCAGCCACTTTGTCACCTACTATCCTTGCAGGACCTCAACCCTCTGGAACTGTAAGCCTCAAATAAACTCTCTTCTATAAAAGTTGCCTTGGTCATGATGTTCTCTCACAGCAATATAAAAGTAACTAATACAACCCCCAAACTTCTATCTTGGGTTCAATTTTGTTCCTCATAGTTTGACCATGTATGTATGCAGCTGTAAATGGTATCAGCTGGTTTGGCCTAAGTCCTAAAACTCAGACAGATTCCAGTTGTTGGTTTTGTTTTGTTGTTTTTATTCACATGAACATGTAATCAAAGTTTGTTCATTTTCATTAGCACATAACATCTGATTGTGTGAGTGTACTGGTCTCTTTATTCTATCGTAGAGGGATGCTTGAGTTAGCTCTAGTTTGGAAATACCATGGATGGCCACTGTTTCTGCATGTGCTAGTGTTTGCCTGTTTTTCTGCTAGGCTCTTTGTTTCCCTTACTGTTTTACATATTTTTTTTCTAACAAGCTCTAGGTATGTCTTAGATACAAGCCTTTTCTTACATGTATATTGCAAACATTCCCTCCTACTACATAGCTTGCCTGTTTGCCCTTTCAGTGATGCTTTTAGATAAACTTAAACATTCTTCATCTTAGCCCAGTTGAAACTAACAGTCTTTTCATTTATAGTGTTTGAGTTTTCTTTACCTTTGTCCCTATGTCATAAATATGTTCTCTTATTTTATGTTCTGAAAGCTGTATTACTTTAGATTTTATTTTAGATTTATTTTCCAGATCACCTGGAATTGATTCTTGTGTATGATGTAAAAAATAGTCCACTTTTATTTCCTCATACAGATAGCCATTATAGCATTTATAGAAAATGTTATTTGTGCATTAAAAATACTCCCATGGCCCTGTTTTAAAATGCTACATTTGTCATAAGTCAAGAATCCATGTCTGGGTCTATTCCTGAGCTTTCTATTCTGTTCCATGGATCTATTTATCCTTGTGTTAGTACACCCTGTTTTAATCACCGTGGCTTTATAATAAGTTCTGATGCTTGGTGGAGCAAGTCCTCCCACATCCTTGTTCTTCAGATGTGTCTTGGCACTTGGCCCTTTGCATTTCCTTATTGCGTTTAGAAATCAGCTTGCCAAGTTTTCCCCCAAACAAATCAACAAATAAAATAACTCATTGCCATGTATTGAGATTCACCAGATGTTTATAGTTTTTTTATTCATTTTTTGAGAATTTCATATCAAGTACTGTATTTACATAATTTTCACCTTTCTCCCTCCAACTCTTATTGTGTCCCCTTCTCCTCCTCGAATCATTGACCTTTTCTTTTGACCTCTTTTTTAATTAAATATATATGATATCATATAATATGAGGCTGACCGCTTCTTCCTCTCAATTGGACACTCTTGGGAACTCAAAATAAGCTGATCAAGATTTGTCTCCCCCTTTTTTTTGTGCTCACCATCTTGTTAAATGTGAGCCCCACTTCTTAAGTCATCATTAGCTGACCCCTAACTCCTGGTCCTGTTTCTGGTGAGCCTCTCTTTATACAAAGTAGATCTATGCATCTCTGAATGTGCAGAATATCTTTCAGTAAGGGTCCCCCCGATTGCTTTAAAAACATCTTCCTTTCCCAAAGCAACTAAACTAAGATCTAATGGAAGTATGGTATATATTTTTATATGTAGATAGATATATGGACATATTTTATTTATCTATTGATAGTGACTGCATTAACAATATTACTTATTACTGTTGGGGAAATTGTCCATCCACATAAAAGGCAGACACCAACTGTGACTTAAATAAAGAAAAGATTCAAGCTTAGCAATCACTGAGGTTTTCCCCATAGTAACATGATGGACAGAGTCTGTGTGCATGCCTATATGTATCTCTCTATGTGTATTTCTCTGTGTGTATCTGTGTGCGTACAATATACTCAGGTAAACAGGTTGGCTAAGCAATTTTTTTTATAATGGAATCTCTTCAGACACTCTGAGCACTAATCCAAATTTTCTTGGACCTGACAGGAAAAGGATAGAGGTAATGTTACAAAATGATTTAGTTATGCTGCAAACAAATGAGCCAATGCTTCTTTCTATATCTAGCTCACGAGTGAAAAGAAAATGCTTTTCAGAGGTGTGACAACACTTGCCATGAAACACAAAAGGAGTGCCCCTCGCACAGGTTTTGACAAACAGTACTGTGAAACCTTAACCGCCAATGTCCCTGTCTTTTTTTTTTAAAATCTTATTACAGTTTTCTCCTATTCATTTCCTAAATTTCAGATTATTCTTTGAGCCAGTCACAACACCTTGTGGGCACACCTTTTGCTTGAAATGTCTTGAGAGATGCCTAGATCATAATGCAAAGTGTCCACTGTGCAAAGATGTTCTTTTACAGGTAAACCCTCTTTCTTCTCTCTTTGTGTTACCTTATTTTGCATTAACACTGTTCTCAGCTGGATCCTAATCCATTGTACTGTGCTTGACCGAAATACGCTACCCCCACCATCTGTTTATTTCTGCTGTCTCCTAGACATCCTTCCTCTCTCCACGAAGTCCTTCAGGAAAATGAGGCAACATCTAGATTTTCAATAACTGTCAGTAATGAAGTTCATTTGTGTTAGAAGCAAAAACATGCAATAGATGATAAACACAAGGCTTGGTTCTTATGCCATTGTGGTACCTTGTAAACAATAATCTTGAGTGAATTTTTGCTTCCACTATCCTTGAACTAGATAGCTCTGACTTCTGCATATGATGATGTTTATTTGTGCTTCAAAGAGGTCAGCTGCTAAAGGCCCCTGCCACCACCCCTCAAAGAACCCTCTCAGATCTTCAAGGTGGTCTTTTTTATAGTTTCTCAGGGGTCACTGTTCTTACTAGCACATACTTGGCTGCTTGTAAAGCTCTGAGGACTTCAGATACTTTAAAATGAACCCCACCAGCTTACATCTTCAAGTGGGCCTTACGGAGTTTCTTGTGGCGAAAGACAGGAATCTCGTCTTGGCTGGCCTTCCTTCAGAGACTTATCAATCTCAGCTTACAACCAGTATTAATAATGCTTTGCACTTAAAATACTTGAAGAGAGATAGCAAATGCCAGGTTAGCTCTAGAGAATAGTAATGTGTGCTGTCCCATGATTTGGGAAGCTGAGATAGGAGCTTTATGAGTTCATTGTGTACCTAAGACACGTAGAAAGATCTTGTCTCAGGAATATGAGAGACTATCTATAGATTCCTATTGGGTCCATAGAAGTTTATGTTATAAGAGTCCCATGGTCCTATTTAAATGAAACATCTATGGTCTATTAACATGACAAAGTTCAGATCAACAGAAGGAAAAATTATCATATGCTCAGCCTCTAGACTCTAGAGTCTACAGAAAAGCACTTTATCATTTTAGGGTGTCTGCTTCCTGGAGTTTTGTTTTAGCATCACCAGAGGGGCCACTTCCCTCCTTAAATTACCTACCTCTTGAGTCAGTGCTTTCCTGTAAAGCCTGGGGCTAGGTACTGTTTTTTTTTTTTATCCCCCTGTTGCCAGGCAATGGCAATAGCTGATAAGGCATCCTGTAGGCAGATGCTGTGGAGTCTCAGACTCAAAGGCTAGAAGATATTCTTATCTATCTCTGTATTCATTCGGGGCCATACTTACACCATTTATCAAAGAGATAAATATTCCAATCGTGTTTGTTGCAGAATAGAGAGACTCCTGGGGAAGAAAACTGTCTAAAGCCAGCAATTTGGTACTCAGGAGCTCCCTCTACTGGGCCCCCCAGCAATCAGTTCTCTGTAGATATTTATTATTTACTTATTATTATTTGAGGAGTACATATGACTAGTGTATTTACTTCCTTTTCCCCTCCCACTCTCCATCCAGTGCTGCCTGTGTTTCCCCACTCCCTCCAAATTTTGAGACTTCTTATTCTTTAACTGTTGTTTCATATATGATGTGTATATAAATATATAAATACAACTTCCTGAGTCCCTTTAGTGTTGCTCATATGCATATATTCTTAAGGCGATATCGGATAACCAGTTAGGCAGCTTCTCCCTGATTCTTCCTCTCTCAGCACTCACTAGGTGCCTGTAGTTATTCATCTAGGAGTAGGGCCTCAGGAGATTTCCTCCATCCACCTTGACAAGTTTTCTGGTGTTGTCACTTGTTAAGGTCTTGTTGAGGAAACTGAATTGTTGGGATTTCATGGGTACAAGGTTCCTGTCATTTAAGAAGAAAGCCATCTCAAAGCACGCACCGTGCTCCCCGGGCTCTTCCAGTCTTTCTGCCCCCTCGTCTGGAATGTCCTGAGCCTTACAAGTAGGGGTTGTGTTGTAGTTGTATCAATTGGGGATGAGTACCACACAGCGACATGTTCTCTGCATTTTGACAAGACCTGTACTTGGCTGTTAGCATTTGTGTGGTATTTATTTTAACTAAAATTAAGACATAAAGTCTTGGTAATATCTAGGAGCCAGGCATTCAATTGGGATGGAGGTGGGAGCAGGACATTGCCGTTTGGTTCCCTGAATCCTTTGACCAGAGTCTTTCAGCACTTCCCAGAGAGAGCCTGTAAATAGAACAATAAAGAAAGCCAAAAGGAAATATGCTCCACCCCTCTTTAAGTTCAAACATGAACATGATATCAAGTCCAAAGCTCTAGCTCATCTGTGAGATTTTCAAAAGTTTAATGCCATTATTTTCTTTGTTAAAATATTTTTTTTCTAATTATAAAGGATCAATTGTATATTTTTAAAGAAAATCAAAACTCTTAACATGCAAAAGATACACACATTGTGGCTGTATTAGCTTGCAAATTGTAGGTCCGAATCACAACACTTAGTGATTTGACTACTATCTGGGTTAACATCTGAATTTTTCTGTGAGCCATATAATAAGTAGTTCATTACCTTATTCCTCTTCTAGTGCTTGCCATCAAGAAAATATAGCAAAAATGTAATAATGGAAGAGCTCATAGCTAAGTTCCTGCCAGAAGAACTCAAGGAACGAAAGAGGCTTTATGAAGAGGAAATGGAAGAGCTTTCTAAGTATGTATATACTTATCTGTATTTTCTATTTCACACACACCAGCTCTTAAAAACTGTCACATTTCTTACTAGCTCCTTACTCAAATGATAACATGTGAATAGTCTGAAATAACCATGGTGAGAGTATTTACACTATGAAGTCAACAAGTGCTATAGACTGCCCCGTCCCATACCCCTCAGAAGCAGTTGTTAAACTTCTACCAGCATGTTTTCAAAGAAGCTCATAAGCCAAACCACAGAGTCACCTGATACATCTCAGCACCTGTGAGTGCATGGTATGAGGAGTGAATTAAGGGGCAGCTTAATTAGGAGCCCACATGGACCAATTAGAAGATTCCTTTGAGTCCTTGAGCAGGTGATGGGGTAATTAAAGAGTGGTGTGACACATGTGCACGCCTGGGGTTAAGACCCACCGGCATTACTGAATACGTTTTGTAGTCCTAGATAAAATGCTCTTTCACCTCTCTGGGACTCGGTTTCCTTCCCAGTAACTTGAAGAAGACAGCTCATACATTATAGACTTGTTCTGAAGACCCAAAGAGTTTGTGCATAGCAAGTACTGAATATGTGGCAATAGTGCCTGTGTGTGTTTCCTCTGCCATACACACGGTGTGAGAGGCGAAGGGTTGGAATGAAGACATAATTGCATCTTCAAGGGCTCTGCCTCTTGTGCACTTAGCAGAAAAAGCAAGAAATAATAGCTAAGGCTGGCCTCACTGACTGCTGCCCTCCTCCCTTCCCTCCACAAGAGTCCTCACAGCATTCTGAAGGTGAACTGTTTCCTGAGGGGGGGGTGAATCTCTTCTGCTTATATGCTCTCTGGGAAGAGACCGTTTTTGAACTGTGCATCCAGTTGGTTTGGATGTGCCTCTCTGCTCATATAATATTTTTCTCAGAGACTAGAGATCTTTGTTTCTTATTGACTTTTATAGTAAGACTACCCTGTACATTTTTAGCTTTTATTCCCCCTGACTTTTCACTTAACCTTTAACCTTTCTCAGTCTTTTTCTCAGCTATCACTTAAGGTTGTAAAGGCATCTCAGACCTATCCCCTTTTAAGATGGAGGCAGATGGCAGATGGCCATACATTTCTTTGCCCATTTAGGCATAGTGTCCCTGCACTGGATTTACTAGATGATTCAGAGGACCAGGATCTGTGAAGAGCTGGCCCAGTTGGGGTTTCCCAGTGGGCCATATGCACGAATTTTCAAGGGTATTTATTGAAAAGCAGATTCCTGTATCTCAGTTCCAGAGTGAATGCATCAGTAACTCTGGAGGCCCAGTCATCTAGATTTAAGGGTCTCCCATTAGTCTGATGTCCAGGAGTATTTGAATATCACTGGAATGCATTATTCTTGGCAGTCTGTTGTTGGCTACTCCTCCTGGCTGAGTCGGCTCTGAATGATCTCTGAAGGTTTTGCAAATTGGAGATGCATATAAGGACTTTGCAGGAGGTTTTGTACAGCTCCAAAAGCTAGTGCATGTATGCCATCTTCATGCCTCCAGCAGAGTGCCTCGCCTGAATCTGTCCATTTGGCCAGAGAAAGGAGGGGACGGGGGAACAGAGGGAGGGAAGAAAGGAAGAAGCAGCAGAGCTGTTATGCACAGTGTAAGATTATAGAGAACTAATCAACAAACTTACACTGTGTGATGACAGTTTAGCCTTTCCGCCTTGGTGTAGTCTACACTCGATCATGGGACTTGGCCTACAGCATCAGGTGCATTTCAGTGTTTTTCTGTCACCCATTAAAACTTCTATGACTGCTTGTCATCCCCAAGGGAGCCATACATATGATATTTCACCAGTCTTTCTGTGTTCTGACCTCTTGGTTTGAGATCCATCTCATCTTCTCTTCCTGACAGCTTAAATAATAATGTGCCTATTTTTGTGTGCACCATGGCCTATCCCACCGTTCCTTGTCCCTTGCACATCTTTGAGCCTTGTTACCGCCTGATGATTCGGAGATGTATTGAGACAGGCACAAGACAGTTTGGTATGTGCCTTGGAGATCCTGTCAAAGGGTAAGTGAAGAGACCCGGAGAGTGGGAAAGTTTGGTGGAGAGGTATTTATACTTTACTGTGGAAGGATCCTAATCAACAAGTCCATGAGGCCAGCTCAAAACAGCAAGCATCTGTGAGGATGACAGTCTCTCTTGTGCCTGCTTTACAGTATGAGAGGCTTCATATTCTAGAGAATCCTAGAGGGATTCTTTCATCCAGCCGGTGGCATACATTCTAAAACTGGTCTTATAGGCTATGGCTGTAGTTCAGCCCTTTCTACCAGTCACAAGGCCCTGAGATCGATCCTCGGTACTACATAAAGCAGAAGCTTATTGCATACCTACAATTCCAACAATAGGGAGGTAGAGGTAAGAGAATACAAGGTTTAAGGTTATTCTTGATTACATATGAGGTTCAAGGATAGTCTGCAACACACGAAAGCCTGTCTCAGAAACAAACAACACAGACAAAACATTGTCTTGTTAAGAGTGTTAAGCCCTAGAGTTAAGCTACCCACTTTTACATTTGACCAATGGCCTTGGAACCCCTTTGACGTTGGCCAATCATCTGGCCGTTCTGTCTTGTTTCTTTGTTAAGTGAGCATGATGGTACGCCTACCTAACTGGTCTTGCTTATTGAGAGAACTGATGAGCTACTATTGCACACCAAGTATTAAGTACAGTTCCTGTCTGAATGAATCCATTTTGTATATTGTAACATAAAGCTCTATAGAAAACACTAGGTTTTTGTTTGTTTGTTTGTTTGTTTTTGAGACAGGGTTTCATAGTATATTCCAAGTTAGCTTGGGGCTCACGGTATACTCCAGGCTGACAGAAAACTCAATTGCAATCTGATTTCAGCCTCCCCAGTGTTAGGATTACAGGTGTGAGCTAACACATGAAGCTTTAATCAATAGAAATTTGTCCCTACATTATCGAGACTATGAAGTCTACTACCAATATGCTGGCATCTGATAATAGGCATTGTTTGTATGGAAGACTAAATCCAGAGCCTTGCACATGCTAGGCAGGCATTCTACCACTAAGCTATATTCCAAGCTGGTTTCATTTTATTTTGAGACCAGGTACCACTAACTTGCCCAAGCAAGCCTCAAGTTTGTGATTCTCCTGTTAATAGCCTCTTTTGTATCTAGGACTATAACTGTGTGCTATAATGTTTAGGATGTGATAAGGCCTTCTTGTGTTCTAACATGGTAGAAAGACAAAGTGAGAGACAGTGACTCCAACCTGCCTCTTAACAGTAACTGTGCTCTTGCAGTAATTAATCCACTTAAGTGGGCTAAGTCCTCATTGCCTGATCACTTCTTAAAGTCCTGCCTTCTAACAGTGTTAAAATGGCAATTAAATTTCAACACAAGCTTTGAGGAAGATAAATATTTAAGCCATAGCACTGGCATGTAGTATGTACTCAGCAAATGGTAGCAGTTATGCCATTATGTTCAGGTCTTTTTTTTTTTTTCACAGATGTTTCCTGTTGTATAGTTGCAGTTGTAGATCTGGGCACAGAAATCCTGTAGTAATCAGCTCAAGGTGTTAAGAATGGCTGGGGTCCCCAGGCCAAGAACAATAGAACTCACCAACAATCTACTTTCTTAACTTGATTCTCAATAAACAGGTTTGCAGAATATGGCTGCATCTTAGAGATCAGAAATGTCCAATTCTTTCCTGATGGCCGATCAGTGGTCGACAGCATAGGCAAGAGGCGCTTCAAAGTGCTCAATCAGGGTCAACGGGATGGCTACAACACTGCTGACATTGAATACATTGAAGATCAAAAGGTGAGGGTGGCCAGTGCCAAGAAACCTGGAAGCCAAATGATCAATGTAGCTTGGTATACAAAGATGCAAAAGGGGTTCTCAGAATTGCCGTAAGGCCTTGAGTTTTCTCACCAAATTGCTCCTGAGTTAATGCTGCTGGACTGCTGACAATTGCACCCATAGTCCTTTTTCCTGTCCTTCTCCCTGCTTAGCTGAATTGTAGTTGGGCTTAATGTTTGTCTAGACTAATCCCTGGGCCCATTCAGCCTGTGTTAGGTCTCTGCTGGGAATACCAAGGGCTTGATTTAGCATTGGGTCCACACATAAGTATTTTAACTATGGATTGATTTGTATTTTCTAACTCATTTCTTTTGAGATTATTGTTGATTCAAATATAAATTGGCATCTTTCAAATGCGCAACCTGCCCAAGAGCACTGTTCCCAAATCAAAGTTGTTTGCCATCTCTGAAAGCAAAAATGGTCACATGTCCAATTAATCCTTGCTTCTCTGAGCTCATGGGTAGATGAAGACATCAATAACCCTATGTTCGATTATATTACTTATGTAGTGGATTAATACATGATTGTTGGATAAATGCATTTGACCTTGAAGACATAACTGAGGCACACATATAGTCATATCTGCCTTCCCAGTGAGTAGAAAAGAAATGGATGTAAAAATGGAAGGAGCAGAGGCAAGGCTTAAACCAGCATGATGCACTTCACTCATGCACCTTCAGCTGTTCCAGCTCAAGCTTCTGACTGTCTCTCTGCTTGCTGTTTGAAGCATTGTTCTCAAAGCTTTTGTTTTCCTGCTCTCTCTGCCATAATGGTATGCCAGGAGCTGGGTATTCCACATCTTACACAGGAGAAAGCTTGATGAGTGAAGGGGAGGCAGGTCAGATTCTCAGAAGAGAGTCAGGTGTTGAAAACAGTTCAAAGGTGGATAGAGGAGATAGAGATTGCTTCACTTTCGTTCTGATGGTTTCAGGTTCAGGGAGACGATTGTGCTGAACTTGTGGGGCTACACAACTGTGTGTATGAGCAAGCATCATCGTGGTTTCATTCGCTCAAAACATCTCTGAAGAATCGGATCCTAAATCACTTTGGTCCAATGCCACAGAAGGATGAAGACCCCCAGGTATATAAGAATATCTATTTACCATAGGTTGCCCCACCAGGTGGGATTGTCCAGGGTTTGTGATTAGATGGGTGTGTAGTTGTCATGCAGCAAGTCAAGCACAGAAAAGAGGACAGATTCAACATGATAGATAATAGTGTAGCTAGGGAGTGAGCATCATGAGTAAGGCCAAAGGGGCCCAAATCTGAATTGAGTGAACAAGATAAATAGTAGGAACTTGGACCTAAGACAGATATTGAGAAATAAATGAGGCGAGAGGAAGAGAGCATAGATACCACCAACAGAACCATCAATGGGAGTCCAGAGCCACACCATAGGAATGTTAGGGTGACAGGATCTATGCAAAGGTGGAGAGAAAGAGAGGTAATACCAAAGGTTACTACTTCCAGCCAGTTTCATGTCCCCATTGTTGCAGGAGCTGGGAGGTAGTATCACCTATCCTATAAGAACACAGCTACTGCTGGGCAGTGGTGGCGCACGCCTTTAATCCCAGCACTTGGGAGG
>NC_045030.1:41442780-41477810 GCF_008632895.1 Mastomys coucha
AGAAACCTTCATGTCCAGCCCATCTATGCATAACCCTGCAAGTCTAGACCCTCACTGTTTTCCCTAGCTTGAGCAGATCCTAAGGACATAGTT
Organism: Mastomys coucha; assembly: GCF_008632895.1. NCBI lineage: Eukaryota > Metazoa > Chordata > Mammalia > Rodentia > Muridae > Mastomys > Mastomys coucha. The sequence goes on from NC_045030.1 coordinate 41,442,874, forward strand.
TGTTAGGTTCTACTGGTGTCTTCTGTGAGGACCGGCTCTCTGTGAGCTCAAGCTGCAGATCCACAGTCTGCTAGGAAAGCCAATAGTTTGATTTCATCAGGCCTTGCCTTTCTGCTATTAATCAGACAATGTTTGTGGGGAATTCCAGTTTGGATATTAGATGGCCTATGCAAATATATAGTCTTAATGCTACCTTTCTTCATATTCTAATCTGATTGTCCCACAGAATCACTCCTGTAATATCTTTGATTTCTTTTTTAATATATGCTTCCTGATTCTATCCCTATAGAAAACTCAAGAATATGTGTGTGTGTGTGTATACACATATATGCATACATACATACATATTGTGTGTGTATATATACATGTATGTATACATGTATAAATACATTGTATGTGTGTATATATATACATACACACAATATATCTATGTATATATATATGTATATATACACACACACATACACACATATATACATATATATTCTGACCCTTCTGCCAAGATTGCATTGCCTACCTTTCTAACAGTGACCTTGGGTAAATCCCTTCCCCTCTTTCAATTTTTCTCTAAAATCAGAAAGGATCATTAACAATCTCTAAAGTTCTCCCTCCTCTTACATTCTGAGGCTCCAAAATGCCTCTCTGTTTCCTAATTGGCAGAGGTGTCTTGCTTCCCTCAGACCACAGAGTGGTTTTTCCCCTTCCTGGTACAAAGGCATCACTCACATGTACTCAAGAGAGCAAGGCCAGCAAGTGCTTTCTGGTGATCCAGCTCCTGGCTGTTGTGACTCAAGAAGACAGCATAACTCTGAACAAGGTCATGTTCAAGCTTAATGTTCCCCTTCACCTGCTGGGGAACATTCTCTCCCAGTCGGGCAAAAGATAGAGATCAATGATGCTAACCACATCTTCCACAGGAGAAAACGCAGATGCCTCAGCATGATTCATAAGGCCTTAATGACATAGCAAGCTCAAATCATTTCCTTCCTTATTAGTTTTGTTATCATGTTGCCTTGGTGGTGGCGGCAGCAGCAAAAAACTCATCCAGCTTGCTATAGCTAATCCTGTAGCCCCAAGCAGTTCCACGAATAAGGATGTTGTACCTTAGTGGGAGATTTCTTAGAAACAGCCACAGTATTAACATCAGTTTAAGTATCTCTTTTGCTGATCCTTGGAAAATTCAGAGGATCAACCTGGTAGTGTCCAGATGAAAGTGGAGACCCAGAGAAGCCAAGAGTTCAACAGACATTCAGGAAGAAACATGAAACAATTTGGAGTGAAATAACTCACATGGAAGGAGTTAGATCAGGCATATGTTCTTCTCTACAAGCTGAAAGCTGACTTGCTTTGCAAGTTGTGGGAAGAAAACTCACTTGAGGTTTAGCAATAAATGTCTAAAATGTGTGCTCAGGAAGCTGATGACAACAAGAATTTTGGTGAAGGATTGATAAGGAGTGCGATATGTCTTTTTGAAAGGAAAGCCTGAGGGTTAACACGGATGTGTTTTCTAATTGGAATGTTTGTTTGCTGTTCTTTGAGACTGGAAATCATAGCTCTTGGTTCCAAGGGAGAAGATAGCTATAGTTCTGTTAGTGACATGGTATATTTAGATTACAGCCTTCCACCAAAGAAAGAAAATGATGGGAGTTAAAAAGACATGCCAAGCCCAAAGAGTCATAGGATTAAAGGCCCAAATTTTAAATGGATCAGGCCAAGGGACCTAACTAGACCCTTAGAAGTGGAAGGGACAAAGTAGTGGGTACTCCATCTCTTAAAATCATACTGCCTAGGAAGCATAGTGCATCTGTTATAATGTTGATTTGCTTGGTTTAACAAGTACTAAATATGATTGTGGCTCAAATGAGAAAGAAAGCGTCAGTCCTAGAAGGCTAAGGCAGTTCTATTCCAAGAGAGCATTCAGGAACCAGGGCTCTTCCATCACAAAGCTCTACCATCTTTAGAGGGTTACTTTTTCTGGGTTGACAAAGACTGATTATCACCATGTCTTCAATCTAGCTTGAGAAATGGGGAGGAGATGGAGAGGTGGCTCAAAGGTTAAGAGCACTGATTGCTCTTCCAGAGGACCCAGATTCAAGTGCCAACACCCACATGGTGGCTCAAAACCACCAGTTCATGGCAATTTGACACCCTTTTCTGACCTCTGTGGTACACAGACATACATGCAGGCAAAACACCATACACATAAAATAATTAAAAAAAATATTTATGGGAACTTGGACATATCACTTCTCTTTGTTTTTAGCCAAAATTTGATCTTAGGGCCTCACCTAGCTGCAAGGATCCCTGAGAAATAACAGATTTCCTCACCCTCTGCCACCATGTTAACTGTTTGCTTAGCTGAAATAAAAGAGAAGAAAAATGCTGGAGACTCTCGGCAGTCTCTGCCACACGCAGAAGCAGTTCCATGCGGGCTATTTTACTGTTTGCGTGTAGACTTCTGTACATGGACTGCATGGGATCTGTGAACTGTGTTTCTCTGTTGCAGGTTAATCCAAATGGTCCAGCCTGGTGCTGGTGGATACTGGCAGTTCTTCCCCTGGAAAGCAGAGCTCAGCTTCCCTTCCTGGCAATGAGGTCCTTGAAGGATAGACTGAATGGTATTCGTCGTATCCTGGCCTTTATATCGAGAAACCAAAATTAAAGGGACTGGATTGTGGAAGAGGAATTTCCACCCTCTCCACTGCCCCAAGGCAATGTTCTTGTAAACATATCTAATTGCAATAACACCTTAACAGAAGAGAGAGTTCCCTAGACAGATGTTAGTCTTCTTTTTGACCACACAGAAATGAGGTAGAAAGACCAAAAAGATGTGACCTGTTTGACTTTCTGTCTTCAGATGCTTCTTGACACACTGTGCTAACACACAAACAGCACAAGTGTGGAAGAGGCCAGGAGTTGATGTTTAGCATCATTTTTTTCCAAAATTAAAAAGTGACTTTTCTTTCATAACTGAATGAGTGTGTGGTTGAAATGTCAAGCCGAGATACTAATGTTGCTGTGTTCTTTCACTGACTTGAGGTCTTATTTCAAATGGTTCAGGTTTTATAAAGCATTGTGTAAAATAATGTTCATACTTTTTTCTGTTTTAATAATTTATTTTTTGCACTACTGCGCCCTTTTTCTACATGTACGTTTGTAACTATTTAAGTGCACATTACTGAAAAGTCCATTACTTTATTTATTGATGTGGCTATGTATGTAGGGAGGATAACATTACTAACCATGTGCAATGTTCTTTCTTTACTCAGTTTTTGTTGAGTTAATCCCAGTTCTTGGACTTTTCTATAGTTCAGGTCTATTCTAGTGGACTAAGTTTAAAAGAACTTCAGAAGAATTCTAAAGTAATTCATCTTCACAGATTCCACATTTTCAGTTTGAATTAAGGAACAGGAAATACTTAATTGATTTGGCATACATTGTGGGGTATACCAAAGTAAAGTAAAAGAATCCATTTTCCATGTGTAATACAGAATAAGGTTGAAAGAAGTATTCAAGATCAGAGAGATGAATTACAGGTGTCTTTTTATTATAATTAATACATAGGTATTTTTTCAGGCAATCTGGTTAGAAGAGTATTAATTTCTCCCCAGTGCAGTTAGGGAAGAGATTAATATTTACCTGTTTTTTCAGAGGGAATGGCTTTCAGTTTGGTGTGCCTTTCCCATATCTTCTGAGTTCTGAAGTTTTAAACCTATACCAACATGTGCTGAAATACTTGAGAGACTATTCCTTTCTTAAAGTGTGAAGAAACTGGATAGGTTAGAACCTCTTTTAAATCACTATAAAGGATCCAGAGAAGGAATCCATGGTTTTATGTAAACTCTGCCTTCCCTCCTGGTAATGATGGGCCAAAGATTTCAGTTCAGGGGGAGAAAAGACAGTGAAGAGATGGGAGTCCTGTTTCTGAGTTTACTTAGTGCTAGTCTGAGTCCTTCTGTGTCAGAGAAACCCAAAAAAAGAGTATGGGAGTGTTATAGTGGCAGAGGAGAAAATGAGAGTTTGGAAAAGTGAACTGTCACATTTTGTTTCTTTCACAAACCACTCCCAGGTGATTTCGTACAGCTATGGTGTGTTATTCACATGTAGCCCCTCCATTCTGTTAATGAGAGAGGGGAGAGAGAGAGAGAGAGAGAGAGAGAGAGAGAGAGAGAGAGAGAGAGAGAGAGAGAGAGAGAGAGAGAGAGAGAGAGAGAGAGCACTTCCAGGATCAGTCTGGGTTCTTCTATAATCACCAGAAACATGGAAGAGTTGGGACTTGTGTGTGCATGTGGGTGAGAGAGAGATAGTCTCTAAACGCTAAAAAAGAGACTCATGGAAGCAGAAAGCAACTTATCACCGGCACTTGCTTGATGGAGGCTGTGTTGTCAGAGCATTGCCAGGTCTGATGTTTGGAATAATCTGGGTTGGTGAAGAATGACGCAAGTGTGCGGAATGTAAATACAGAAGTAGATACTATCCAAGTTAAGTCTAGAGGGCTCAGAGAGCAGGGCATTAAGAGGCTTTTCCCTGCCACCTGATGCTCAGCCAGCCATATGATTATAGCAAAGTCCTAGTATTACAGCTTCCTATTCTATAGTGCAAACACTCTATAGTGCAAACACAACAAAGAAGAGGAAAAGCTTCTCCACTTACTACATGTGTTTCTTTGGCAAGTAATTAGCTTCTGTTGAGTCCCAGTTTTCTTATACATGAAATGGTACTTGTGCTCACATCAGCAGCACATATACTAAAATTAGAATGAAACAGAGAAGATTAGCATGGCCCCTTCACAAGGATAGTAAGCAAATTGGGGTAGTGTTCTATGTATTTTACTAAGAGATGAAATGGTATTAATTGCATATATGCTTGTTAGGAACATTAAATGGGACATGTCAGAAATTACTTAGCACAGTGCCTTGACGATGGGAGATACTTGATAGACTATTATCAGCCATGTTGCAGAATATCGTCAATGGTCTACAGTTGCATGAAGCACTGCCTTTACTTGTAATACTCATTTGCACCCCACTGTAAATCCAAACCACTGATTCTTGGACCACAACGTGACTCCTATTGGGGTTAAGACCAGCAAAGTAGAGCTGGGGATACATCTCAGTTGCTAGTGTTTACCTGACATGCATGGGGTGCTGGATTCTCTCTCCAGTACTGTAAAAATAAAAGAAATGTAAAGGAAATTAAAAGACTGGAGAGAAAATGAGGGTTAGATGTAGGGGCTAATTTCTATGCCAAGAAAATTGTTCCCATTTTAATTAGGGCTAAAAATAGTGTTATATTGGGGGGACGTCTAGAATTCTTGATAGAATGGAAGCCTTAAGTTCTGGCTCTGTAAGAATAACCAAACCATGTCTCCCTGTTCTTCATATGTTAAGAATCTCAACTAGAATAATTAGAACAATTAGATTTCACCATTTATGGAGTTTGCACACAGCCAATAGTATTTCTTTCTGCTGCCCCAAATAACAGACTCTACAGTGATGTACTGAAAACATACCATTGTACCAGATACTAAACTGAGTGATCTCACTCACCTGAGCACATGAAATAACCTTTTAGACAGCATTGTTAGATATATAGATAAGAAAACAGAAGCTCGGCAATTTTAAAGAATGTGCCTATGTAACATGTTCAGTGAGTGGCCAAGCTTGATTCTGTACCCACAATGTAGCAGATACTGGAACATTTTGAACAGTTTCTGTTATGTATTTTTTACTCAATAGACATGGTAAATCAAATCACAAAACCCCCTAAGAGCTCAAAATGTGAAGTTCTAGGTAAAGTAAAATGAAGCCGTTCAATACATCTCTTATTAATCCAAGGGGAAAGTGGATTTTGGCTTCTTAATACAATTCCTTTGATAAGAGAATACCCAAGAACACATGGAAATCTTTGCTGGGATAAATAGCACTTTCCTCTGAGCCTGGATCCAGGTTGGATTGTTCTCCAGCCAACTCGAATTGCAGTTAACAGTAATGGCAGGCTACTAGGCTTTGACTTTCTTTGGGATGTACATAAGTGGGATAATTCGTTGAACATGACCATTTTTAACACCTGCGGATAGGTTCTATTTCTAAGCTCAGCCATGAGCCAAACAGAGATAAAACCTATATCTCAGCTGGAAAGTCGAGTCCCCCTTGTAGACAGTGCCACTTTCTTGGGTTAGTCTTTCTTACAATCTTGAATTCATGACTGACCCAGACCTTGTAGATTATTTTCTGTGTGTGTGTGTGTGTGTGTGTGTGTGTGTGTGTATGTATGTATGTATGTATATATCTGTGCGTGTGTACGCACACACAGAGACCCTAGGTAGCAAGCAGACCTTATGCCTTTCTGCTTTGTACCGTACTACTGCTGCTAGCTAAAAACCAGCAAAATGTAGAAAGTGAAAAATGAAGAAACTACTTTTCAGTGGATAATTTGGAGAAAATAAGATGCTTGCTCCTCATTTAAGGGAGCAGAGAACTACTCCAATAGCTTGCCTTTTCTGAAGGCCAAGTGCTTCGAGTTCCATGCTGCCTCAGTAGCAGGGTTGAGTTGTGATGGCACATGTGGTGCTGCTATCTCTGCCTGTGGAACTGGCCTGGGTTCAGATAATCCCCTGTGAGTAGCCACAGAAGCCTCAGAACTTCCACGGCTGGGTCACTGCAACAGGGTCAACAAGTTGTGCCCTGCTGATAGACTGCGACCCCCTGGAGCCTGCATTCCCTGTGCCAACTCCATTTCCAGCATGTGAATTTTAGCCATAGATTCATCCCTGAGTTCCCAGCTTGTTGACTGTGTGTCCATTTCAACTCGTCAAGGTAGAAACGGGCAGGCTGCAAGCCCCTTCTTGGGTCTTAAAGAATGAGGTTTAGATTCTGGATAGAAGACAACTCTGAAAAGCATACACGGCATAGCCTTGGCTTCCTGGCATTTCTAATGTTCAGAGGGGAGGGATGGAAAGGAGCCATGCACAATGTACACATTCAATTCCTTTTAGAATAATAGGTCCCATTCAGTCTACTGCTTAACTACTTAATAATCTGGATTGTGCACATCCAGCGATGAAGTGAAGAACTTTTCACTTACAAGTGGGTGTTTCCAAACATGTTAAAATAACCTCCAGAGAGAAGTGCCTGGAACTGCTGTTCCTGGTGTCACTTTAAAGCTTTTTGCTTCATGACTCTTAAAACCTGTTTGCAGCCACAAATGTGATTAGCAGAAGTTTACAACGCAACACTGTACCTGACGCATTATCTTAAAAGTCTGTGGACATCCATCTACTGTTCAAGCAGTGATGACAAGCAGTGAGATAAAAAGATAGCAAATAGTTCAGCATGGCACCATTGGCTGTTGTTAGACTAGTAACATTGGTGTATGCCGTGCTTTGTAATGCCAGGACTAAAGTAATCAAGCAAGCCACTTAAACAGTGGCAAGTGTGTGTATGTGTTAGGTTTCCATTTGTTTGTTAAGCAGCCATTTTACTTTTCCATGGTCATGAGTTGAAGGGAAATTAAGATAACTCTCCCTCCCCACCAATGCTATTCAACTACCTCTCTATGCCTGATTTCTTTAAAAGGGTTCCCTTCTTCTAAATCTGCACAAAATAGTTTCAGCTCATCTACGTTGTAATCGCAATGTGATATAGATGATCTCTGTGGAAAAAAAAAAATTTGTTCATTAAACACAAATTTCCTGTTGTCTCTGTGTCTACCAAAGTGTATTCTATCTTAGAAAAACAATGAATTGGCTGGGATGGACCTGTTGGTATAGGACTACTGTTCCAGCTACTGGGAGGCTGAAGCACAGGGATTGCAAGCTCACTGCCAACCCAGGCAGTGTAGTCCCTGTCTGCCAAAAACTAAAAACTGGGCTTAATTGTGCAGGCCTGACATCCTAACTGCTTTGGAAGCTGGAGTAGGAAGGTTATAAGTCCAAGGCCTGCATCAGTGTCAGAGTGAGTTCAAGGCCAGTCTGGACTATGCAGTGAGATCTTATTTCAAACACACACACACAGTTTGGGGGGTGCAGATATAGCTCAGGCAGAACACTGCCTAACATATAAAAGACCCTGATTTCCACTCCCACTATCACAAAAAGATCAAAATTAACAAACTGGTTTCCTGTGCTTCTTCCATTGGCTATAACATTTTGATGACAAAGAACTGGGTATTTGGGGCAGAGGTAGTGCACTTCTGTAGCATGAGCCAGGGTCTCAATTCAGCCCTCAACACTAATATTAAATAATGAGTCAATACGCATGAAAACAATTCCTTATGGAACCAGGTCTACACCCTAGCAGCAAGCCTTTACACTTATGACAATGAGGCAGGTGTGAATGGATTAATGTGACTAATATGTTCTGAAACCCTGCCTATAGATGGTGTGTTTTTAAAAAGCCCCCCCCCCAAAAAAAAAAACACTGGGAAATTTTGTTTATATTTAATGATTTATTTTTGAAGCATTTTTCTTTCTTCTTTTCTGGCTATCCCACTTTTGCATTTATTGAGGGTTTCTTTTTGGAGCGTTTTTGAAATTCTTTGAAAAAATCGTAGGTGAATCCTGTGTGTTTTGGTCATATCCACCCCCACACCCTATCCCTCTCCAACTCCTGGATCTCCCCTGTGTTCCCCTTTTAACTATGAACCTCACCTCGTTTTTTTTCTTTTCTCTAAACCTCTGAGTGCAATTAGTGCTGCCTGTGTGTATGGGTGTGGGGTCATCCACTGAGGCATGGGGAATATAGGAGGGCCACACCTCTGAAGAGAGAGGACTCCCCCTTCTCCAGTAGCAACCCCTCAGTTAAGGGTTGGGACATTTTTCAATAATCTGCCTCTAACTTCCTTGTAATAAAACATTCCTGTATTATGTGCAGATCACCCCACCTGGAGCTTTGATTTTTTTGTTATCTTGCCATCTCACAGCTAAAATTTTTGGATGGATGATTTTTTTTAATTTAAGCTTTTTTTTATTTTCATTGAGTAGTTTATCAAGAATATAGCTTAAAGGGAGCTGAGGAGATGGCTGAAGAGGTGAAGCATGATGACCTAAGTTTAATCCCTGGAATCCACACATACACAAAAGCACACCCACACCCACACACTAATTAAATAAATATAATTTTTTTAAAAAACAAATAGTTTAAAGGTGAAGTCCAAATCACTAACCAGTTGTATGGTGCTGAGGATAGACCCCAAGGTCTCACAAGGCCAAACAAGTACTCTACCACTGAGCTACAGCCTCAGCCCAGCATGAACTGCCTGACAGGGAAAACCAATGAACTCACTGGGCCAATTGGTGATATTAACCAAACTGGACCCAGCAAGAGAACTTCAGCAATGTGTTCCATCTTTTCTGTGGTGCTGATTTTTGTGTTGTGCAATTAATGGCATTTATGCAAGTTCTAATTTACCACTGAAGAAAGGACGCAAGAATGAGACAATTAAGAAACGAACTGAGGATGGGGATGCAGCCCAGTTGGTTACAGTGCTTGCTATCACCCCCATTATTTAACTAGCTCAGGACCAGCCTGAGATTCACGAGACGTTTTATCTTTTCTTTCTTTTTTGTTAATTTGATTTTAATTTTACTTATTCAGTATACATCCCACTCACTGCACCCCTCCCAGTCACCCCCTCCCACAACTCTCCCCCTATCTCCTCTCCCCTTTTCCCCTGAGAGTGTAGGCCCCCCTGGATATCCACCCACCCTGGCATTTCAAGTCTAGGAGACTAGGTGCTTCCTTTCCCATTGAGGCCAGACAAGGCAGCACAATTAAGAACATGTTCCACGTACAGGAAACAGCTTTTGGGATAGCCCCTGCTACAGTTGTACGGGACCCCACGTGAAGACCAAGTGATACATCTGCTACATATGTGCAAGGAGGCCTATGTCTAGCCTGTGTATGTTCTTTGGTTAGTGGTTCAGACTCTGAAAGCCCCAAGGGACCAGGTTAGTTGATTCTGTTGGTCTTCCTTTAGAGTTCCTATCCCATTCAGGGCCGGGAATTCTTCCTCCTATTCTTTCATAAGAGTCTCCAAGCTCAGCGGGCTAGCCGCTGCCCACGTCACACTCTGCGCACACGTCACACTGGCCAGATGCTCGGCCCAGGATAAGTCCAGTTTCTTCTGTGGAGGGTATGCAGCTAAAGCCTTGATTTCCTGGATCTGGTAACATGGCAAAAGATGCCCGTGTAATTGAAGCCAACGGAGAACTCAAGTTCTTTATTGACCAGAATCTTAGTCCTGGGTAAGGTGTGGTGTCTTAGAGCTGTACCCCCGTCCACAATGAACACACTTGGAAAGCAGGTTTTGCCAAAAACCTTCGGACAGTCCAATGTCAATATCGCACAGCAAGTCGCGAACGGCATACCTCAGAGACCTGCAGCATCCAACACTATTGTGGCAGGAAGCCCACACACTCCCAACACTCACTTTATGTCCTCATCTTGGTCTTCTGGGAAGAAGAACAGGAAAGGTGAGAAGAATGGCAAGGGGCTGCGCCATATCTCCATGAAGGTTTGTGAGAAGGTGCAAAGGAAAGGGACGACCTCCTACAAAGAGGTGAGTGATGAGCTGATTGCAGAGGTCAGCGCTGCTGACAATGACGCCCTACCAAACGAATCAGCCTCTGACCCGAAGAACATCCAGCGGCGTGTCTATGATGCCTTAAATGTGCTATTGGCCATGAACATCATCTCCAAGGAGAAGAAGGAGATCAAATGGATCGGCCTGCCTACCCCTACCGACTCAGCTCAGGAGTGCCAGAACTTAGAGGTGGAGAGGCAGCGGAGGCTGGCAAGGATCAAACAGAAGCAGTCACAGCTCCAGGAGCTCATCCTGAAGCAAATTGCCTTCAAGAACTTGGTGCAGAGAAATTACCAAGCCCAGCAACAGGCCCTCAGGCCGCCTCCTCCCAATTCTGTCATCCACTTGCCCTTCGTCATTATCAACACTAGCAGGGAGACAGTCATCGACTGCAGCATCTCCAGTGACAAATTTGAATATCTGTTTAACTTTGACAACACGTTTGAAATCCAGGATGATATTGAGGTGCTCAAGCGCATGGGCATGGCGTGCAGGCTGGAATCAGGCAACTGCTCTGCTGAAGACCTCAAGTTGGAGAGAAGTTTGGTACCAAAACCTCTAGAACCACATGTGATAGAAATGGCTCAGGGAGCCATTGGCGGAGTATTTGTCACAACAACAGGTTCTACATCCAATGGCACAGGACTTTCTGCCAGTGATTTGTGCAATGGTGCAGATGGGATGCTGGCCACGAGCTCCAATGGGTCTCAGTTCAGTGGCTCCAGGGTCAAGACCCCTGTGTCCTATATTGGGGAGGATGATGATGAAGACGACGACTACAATGACTTTAATGAGAATGATGAGGAGGATTGATTACTCAACCCATAGACCCCTCTCCCCTTTGAATCATGTTCAGGAAAAACATGTATATAGAAAAGAAACTTATAGTGGGCCTTTCTGTTCTTTTTGGCCTACTCCCAAGAAGATACCATAAGTTCTAGAGTTAGACATGCAGCAACAAGTAAGGAGTGTGCGCAGTTTAAGCCTAGCTGTAGATGCACTGTGAAGCCAGCGTGCTAGTGCAAAGAGCCTCTATCTGCCTTTTTTGGATTTTTATGGTTTCTCTCTTTTCTCTCTTTTCTTTTTTTCCTTTCCTTTCTTTTTTGAGTTTGAAGCTTATTTCATCCCTCAATAGTTGCTGCTGGGTTTGCTGAGGAAACTGTACTGCGCCCACACCATTGACAATGACAAAGTGCTGCCCTGCCTCCGATGTCCAGCACCCAGGTGGTAAATAGCCAGGCTTTAGAATGATTTTTTTCTATTTGTTAAATCACGCAGCGTCCAAAGAACTGACCCAATAGCAAAGCTCTACTTCTTAAACATTAGCTCCATACGCCTTGTTAGGACTATTTTTCCTTAAGTTATATTGACTGTCATAATTCCATCAAGTCTGTACACCTTTTCTCTATTGCAGCAACAAATTGTGAAGTAGATTTCCTTGTTTATTTGTTCGGTTTTCGTTTTGAAGAAGTTTACTGCCAGGCTGGTGCAGCTATGGAAATTGTCTAGAAAGTTTGCTTATGGTAAATTTGCCTGATTTCTTACAATCTACATTTGGAAACTTTTTATTATATAGTTGTTTACATACTTATAATTCTATCATTTAAAGACATGTACTGAAACAAATGTTGTATTTGTTTCATAAGCATCTTCCTGTGATCTATTATAAAATTGAAACTGAACATAGAGAATGTTTTAACAATTTTTTAACTCTAACTTTGTCAACCATTTTTAATAGTTCTTTTTGTTTATAAAAAGAAAAGGAATTTAAGGACAGGCAATAGTCTCTTAAAATTTATTTGCAAGGAAAAAAAATTATTTGCAAGAACCCATTAACTGCACAGTTGCCCTTAGCTGCCTGTTGTAAAACAATGGTCTTTTTATTGAAACACAAATAAACTTTTCTATAATATTTTATGGAATATAAAGAGACTTTAATTGCTTGACTTGTTTAACTAAGCACTGTTAGTTTTTATTAATAAAACAGGCATAGGTATTTTAATTAACAGAAAAAATAAAAGAGTCTCCAAGCTCCATCCACTGTTTGACTGTGGGTGTGCAGATCTGAGTCAGCTGCTGGGTGGAGCACTCAGAAGACAACGCGCACCTATCTATATGGTTCAGGAGTCTGATGAAGGTGGACTCATGAGGCGTTTTTAAAGGAAAATATGAAAGAGCAAAGAAAGGAAAGAAAGAAAGAAAAAATGGGTTGAGTGGTTGATTGATTGATTGCCTAGCATTCCAAGGCCATGAGTTCAAGTCCCAACAAAGAGAAAAGAACTGATAATCCAAATGCACTGTCATTACACCTGCAATTCCCTATAGAGAGGCCCAGAGCAAATGATTTTGAGTTTGTCAGTTTGGACAATATAGTGAGAACCTCCTTCCCTCTCAAACAAGAAATATGAAGTCGAAGACAGCATAAAACAAAAGGCTGAGCATGTTGGCACACAACTATAATGTCAGTTACTCCGGAATCCTGAAGCATGGGGATCGTGAGCTTAAGGCTTGCCTGGAAAACATAGACCTTGTCTTAAACCCAATAAAATAAAATGATAGTAAACTTCCATCTACTTGGACCTGGTCATCTTTGTTCTAACAGATCTATGGAGTAATAGAGAAAACTCAAATTTCTTGGCCAATTAAGCCCCAGAGGGAATGGTGGTCCGTGTTGAACCTCACCACTCTGTGTCCAACCAGACACTATGATTCACAGGAGACACAATACACTTAAGCCAAAGGCATAAGCTCCCTTTCCAAACCAATTCTTCCATCTAGAATGGCTGCATAGCTTTCTCCCAAGAGAACTGGATTGGGCCATCTTTAAAGAAAGCCAGTCCTAGTTGTAGTTGTTCCAGACGCCTCCAGTAAATCCAAAGCTGTCAGTTTCTGCTTCCTCTCCTCTGGGATCCTTTCTGGCTCCTTTGAGTTTCCCAGGGCCAAATATGATTCCCTAGAAAGTTCTCTCAGTAGCAAAATGAAGGTTGTGCCTTAAGCCCTCAGGCTCCCCGAAGCCAAAACATTACTTTTTTTTCTTTCTTAATATTTTTTTTTATTCATCCTATTCAGTCTCTCTCCCTTCCCTCCTCCAAGTCTCACCCTGGCAAATCCATCCCCCCACTACCCCTCCACTATTCCGAGAAAGGAAAGCCTCCCTTGGGTACCACCTAACCCTGGAAGTTGTAGTCCCAGCAGGAACATTACCTTCTTAGATTTTGATTTCTTCAGGCCCAGGAAGGATTGAGGAAGGATGGGAGGGGAAGATGCTTGTGATCATCTCAGGGTGTACCCTGACACCCTACGTACCTTGGTGTCTCCAAACTTCCTTCTATTCTCCAGGTTTTTGCTTACCAATTTTCCCATCCCAATCTATATTTACAGATTAGGCACCTTTGTTTCCCTTCTACTTATACTCATGTATTTACCAGTAAATGCCACTGGTGCGTTGAAAAGCACTTAAAAATTACTTTCCTCCATTTGATTGACATGTGGCCTCCCCACCCCTAAATTGTACTTCATTGCAAATACTACCCACCTTCGTGGAAGTATCAGCAATATCTAAAGGTCTAAAGTTCAGCAAAATTAAGCCACCAAAATAGCCTGTTGGTTGTAAATTCAATGATTCTATAAATACAATTCCTGTGGCTTCTTTTGAATGTCACAAATTTAGTATAGCTGTGTTCAATAATCACAAGAAGAGGTAAAGTATGATCAGCCTTTGGATTTTTTTTTATTGGATATTTTCTTTAGTTACATTTTAAATGTTATCTCGTTTCCCAGTTCCCCCTCTGGAAACCTCCTATCTCTGCTTCTATGAGGGTACTCTCCCACACACCCACCCACCCACTCCCACCTCCCCACCCTGGCATTCTCCTACACTGGGGCATAGAGCCTTCACAGGGCCAAGGGCCTCTCCTCCCATTGATGACTCACTAGGCCAACCTCTGCTACATATGCAACTGGAGCCATGGGTCCCTCCATGTGTACTCTTTGGTTGGTGGTTTAGTCCATGGCAGCTCTGGGGACTCTGTTCTTTTGTGAGTTAGTTACCTCACTCAGGATATTTTCTAATTCCATCCATTTGCCTGAGAATTTCATGAATTCATCATTTTTAATAGCTGAGTAGTACTCCATTGTGTAAATGTACCACATTTTCTGTATCCATTCCCCTGTTTAAGGACATCTGGGTTATTTCCAGCTTCTGGCTATTATAAATAAGGATGCTATGAACATAGTGGGGTATGTGTCCTTATTTCATGTTGGAGCATCTTTTGAGTATGTGCCCAGGAGTATAGCTGGGTCATCAGGTAGTACTATTTCCAATTTTCTGAGGAACTGCCCGACTGATTTCCAGAGTGGTTGTACCAGCTTGCAATTCCACCAGCAATAGAAAACTGTTCCTCTTTCTCCACATCCTCACCAGCATCTGCTGTCACCTGAGTTTTTGATCTTAGCCATTCTGACTGGTGTGAATTGGAATCTCAGGGTTGTTTTGATTTGCATTTCTTATTAAGAGCAACTAAATGCTGTTTGCAATATTTTTATCATACAGTAGATTTCCTCCTTTCACTGTACTTTTCTAACTGAGTTGTCCTGCATGCAAGTAAATGTTTTTAATGTTGTCTGTCTTATGTGCTGTTCCTGCACGTTTGCTATTAAAATACATAAAACTAAAGCTGGCCAGTGGTAGTGCATATCTTTAATCCCAGCACTTGGGAGGCAGAGGCAAGTGGATTTCTGAGTTCGAGGCCAGCCTGGTCTACAGAGTGAGTTCCAGGACAGCCAGGGCTATCCAGAGAAACCCTGTCTCGAAAAACCATAATAATAATAATAATAATAATAATAATAATAATAATAATAATAATAATAATGATAATAATAATGCATTAAATTAACAGAATTGAATCTCAGAAATAGCACACTTGTCTAGCCTGAACAAAATCCTGGGTTCTATTTCTACTCTGCAAAACAAAAACAAAACAAAACCAAAAGCAAAACCTACAAATCCAAAATCCTTCCAGGAGATGACTGTATCCTCTTAAGTACTTTTTTGACATCTTTTTGTGTAGCTTACCTGCCATTTACAGATCTTATAACCAATGATTCCATTCATATATTCTATTTAAGTCTTTCTGCACACTAAAATCTTTATTCTTTAATAGGAGGTCTCTAAGGCTCAGTTGTTTGAGACAGTTCAGGTTATATTAACATTCAGAGATTTGCTGGTGATCCAACATATAAAGATTACATACTAAATCTGGATTTGTCTTTAAATGACCACCTTTCCCAGTTTGATAAGTTTAAGAGCTGCACATACTCCTTCTGGATTCGCCTACCAAGCAAGCTTGCTACTTGGTGATACTGTAGAATCCTAGCAACAATAAAATATAAAATATTCACTCAATCTGTATAGACAACATTGATTGCAGGTTTTTCTGCTTTTAAGAAAGTTCTCTAAGCCATATATTTAAGTGGATATATTGGAGAATTCTTCCATCTCCTGCCATTCATTCACTCGGCAACCTGCTCTGTTGGTTCACAAGACTACGTAGTTTGGTCCCCTTCCTTCTTCAGCATCACACTGCTTTGCCCAGGTTCTCAGCTCCTTCTCCCACAGATAATCTCTGAGTGTTACACACCCACCTACTCTCTGACTGTCCCCTACATCTCTCTTGAATGGGCTTTGTCTTCTAATCCTAAAGTATCCTATGCTCTCAAAATATACATTTAATTCTTCAACCTGATCATCAAAGATTTCTTCTCTGTAAAACCACTCCAAATGGAAGACACTCTAAAAACAAAACAAAACACTCTCACAACTCAGGAAACCATGATTATATGTGTGTTATAAATCTAGTTGTGATACTTTTTAACTTCCACGGGCTCCCTTCTTCAGAAGTAGCATTATATATCTTCCCTACTCTCCCATTCCCTAACTGCAGTGCTAAAGAGGAGAATGTTCTATTTGGCTAAGTAAAAACTGAATATGAAGATGTATGTTAATAGACACATAAGCAAAACCATCTCATTTCCCTCTTTTCAAATAGTTTGTTAGAGAGGCCACCTCTACCAATGGCCAAATATTGGGGAAAAATAGCATCAACTAACAAAAAATTATTTTTGGAAATTTTCAAAATAGGAACTTCAGTGACCTAGAAGGATATTGAAAAATGCATTTCTGATCATTAAAGCATGGCATCTACATGTAGCTTGGCCTTTCTACATCAACAGTGAACATATACACTGTGAATGTCTCAAAGGCAGTGCAGAGAGCATTCTGGATCATTTCATCCAAAGCTTATCTTAAGGAACATGATAGTCACCTGGTCCCTGGGTCTTGAGTTGACTCTTAGTGGGAATGAACTGCCATTTGATGGAGCAATTTGAAGTCTAAAAGTTCATCTAAGAAACTGCCATACCTAGATGTATAAGAATTCTATGTGTTTTACTCTGGTTAAATGCAGCTGCAAAGTATTCTGGGTAAAATGTAGCTGGTAATGGATAAGATTGTAGGAGACTAGATAGCCTAACTTGCCTTCTGCAGATATAGACAGAAGGAAGTAGTAAGCCATTTCAAACCAGCAGTGCCCAAGACAGGGCAGGAATCTCAGGGAACTAAACATTGGTCCTTGTTATAGGCTGACTTACATCACCATCCTCAAATTCAGTGTTGAAATCATTAACCCCTAGTGTTTATAATGTCACTGTATTTGGAGACAGATCCTTAGAAATAAAGCCATTGGAGTGGGTCTTAATCCAATCCAACTAATATCTTCTCTATGTGAAGACAAAGGACTATGTAAGTACACAGCAGAGAGAGGGAGACAGAGAGAGACAGAGAGAGGCAAAGGCAAAAAGACAGAGACAGACAGAGACCCCTCAGGAAGAATTCAAATATGCTGGCACCTTGATGTTGGACTTCTTTCACAACTGTGGGAAAATAAACTTTTGTTGTTAAATCCACTCAGTCTGTGGAATTTTGTTATGACAAGACTAGCATACTAATGTCCTTCCCTGAATATGATTCCTCTTCCTGAATTTGGGGATGCCCCCACAGATGCATGATTGTGAAATGCAGAGCCTCTCCAGCAGCAGCAGTAGGAGCAGATGTGTCAAGACTAAGTTTCTAGTTCAACACTGAGAGTAGTGATGAGGCAAGCTGGTTAAAGGTAAAGTCAAGTGGTGGGTGGACACTGCAGTGGTGTCATGAATAGACTAGGTTTTCATTATTTTTTCACCTTTCTGGCAAAAGTCCTCACAGAAATAGCTTATTGGGGGAAAGATTTCCTTTGACTCATGGTTTCAGAGGTATCCATCCATCAGTCTAGGAAAGACATGGCCAAACATTTCAGTTTGTATCATGATGAGTCAGGAGGGAAATAAACAGGAATGCCTTTGCCTTTATGCCATCCAGGCCTCTAGACCATAGGATAATACCACCCATAACCATGGTGCACTAGCCTCCCTCATTTAATCCTCCCTGGAAACCTCCTTTAAAACATACATAACAGTCCCCCAGACTCCCTGATGATTCTAAATCAAGGCAAGCTGAAGTTAAGACTGAACACAGGCTGCTCTTTTAGTGGATAGGTCATTTTTCTTGCATAAACTTGATCTTGTTTTCATAGCCCTCATATGGGACTCTGTGAACTACCAAGAATCTTTAAATGTATTCCTTTTCTCCCTAGTCCACTAGTGATGGGGTCCAGTCCTATTGCTTTGCTGCATATCTGCATCTTGGGAGGGACCACATTAGAAATACAAGTCAGGGCATTTAGAACACGATAGGTGATGAGCCCAGGGTTCTCAGGACTCGGGTTATATGCTGGAAAGCATGACAGCTGAATCATGCCAATATATCTTTTTTTAAGATTTTACTTCCTGCCTTCCTTCTGCTCTCTCTTTTTTCTCTTCCTTGGCTAATGTTTTGGCCAAAGGTGAAATCTTGTATTGATTTATGTGGGATTGTTGAAACTAAGAAAGCTGTGGTCCCTGCTTGGTGTGAGCTCTGTTGGGAATGAAAACTATTTGAAATTGGACCCTCTTGATCCACCCTAAACCCATCTTGCATTTAGCCATAAAGACTAAAAGATACTAATGACTCCACATAAGTTTTTTGTGAACTATGATTCTCCATTTCTTGGAATGAAAGGCAAGCTTGGGACAGAATGAAAGCTCTAGAACATATAAGAAGAATATTGAGAGTGGTTATCAGTGAGATATATAGAAATTGTTGGAGAAGAGAGAGCCACTGACACAGGCAGGGCTCCTTGAAGCTGAGTTCACACAATGAGTACACTCTTTCTATTTAGATGGTATTTAACAGAGAAACAGAAATAGAAGCCTGTGCTATACTGTTTGATCACCTTTTACCTGACACTGTAAAACACATGCTGTCCTCATCAATCAATAGTGTAATGAGGGGAGGGCCTAGGGATTGAACCTAGGGCCTCCTGCATGCTAGGCAAGCATTTCTACCATTAAGCTATGTACCTAGCCCTCTTTTACTTCTTTTTGTTGTTTTGAGATGGGTACTCCCTAAATTATCCAGGGTAGCTTTGAACTCACTTTGTAGCATAGGCAGGCCTTGACCTTGAGATCTTAACTTTCTGAACTACTGCCATTACAGGTCTGTGCCACTAAGCCTGGCAAGGAAATTACATTATTATCATTATTATCATTATTATTAGTAGTAGTATTAGTATTAGTATTATTTTAACTCAAAGATTACTTTCAGAGACGTAGGGAAATAACAGTGCCTAGATAATGCCTCAAACAACTCCTCAATACTACCACTCCTGGGCCTCTTTTACAATCTTAGAAAAGATTTATGCTGTTACTCAGTAACTTGCTTGGGGTCTTAATTTTAGTTGCCTAGCAACCTTCTTGCACAGGATTTTTTGTGGCCTCACCTCTTGGGCCCTGACTCTAGCTCTTAGCAGATCTGTTTGTATGCATGTACTTATGCATGTACATTCATATTTTGGTTTTATTTGTTTGTTTTTAGCCTTGTCCTTGCCTTGTAGCACAGGCAGACTTTGGACTCATTGTCATACTGTCCCCTCATCTCCAGAGAGCTGGGATTACAGGCATGCCCCATGCCCAGCTACTCTTGTTAAAATATGACTTCAGATCTACCAACTCCCAACTCACTTCTTCATGTATTGTCAAATGTTTTTGTTGACTTTGTTATGGGCTATAGAATACAGACATGACAATGGAGTTAGCTTTTTAGCAGTGACATACAGAACCAAGGGAGAATTCCCAGGTTTTTATTTTTCCTTTTTGGAGAATTCCATTAGAATATGTGGTTGGATATGTAAAAATACAACAACAACAAAAAAAAAAAGTAAACAACTTGATTGGAAGTACAGTTCCAGCACTCCCTAGAGTAAAAGACATTACACTTAAAATACACCCAATTCCTTGCTGAATTGCTTGGTTTAAGTTTTTTATTTAACTTTTCATTGGGGGGAAAGGGTCAGTAGAGCAAGGGTTTCTATAGCAACCCTGAAGCTACCCCTCTTGAAACCTATAAAATCATTAAGTAGAAAAGTGGGCAACTAGGTCAGAGAAGAGCTTCATGGGAGCTGGCTGACCAATGGTTACATATGCTAAGTGGAGGTCACAGCCCACTTCTCCAAGAAGAAACAGATAGGACTATCAAGAGCCCAAGGCTGCATCATATAGCCCTACTGTCAGGAGGACCTTCACCTCAGTGTTCCCAGAATGAGAGGCCAGTGTGAAAACAGAAAGTAATATTTGAGTTAGAAAAGTGATCAAATTGTCCATTGTCCCCTGCTGATCTGGTACCTTGGCAAAAGGACATTGCCCTCTTTGTAGGGGCTTGGGGGAATCTAGCTTATTCTTTTAAAGCCAGCTATGCTTTGAAACTAAGTGACTGATGTATAAGAATAAAACAAACCTTCAGGTCTAAGGTGTGAACAAGCTAAGTCAAAAACTCCTGTTGTGCTAGGCATAATGGGTCATGCCTTTAATCCCAGCACTCAAGAGGTAGAGACAGGTGGATCTCTGTGAGTTCGAGGCCAGGTTGGTCTACAGAGTGAGTTCCAGGACAGCCGGGTTACATAGTGAGACTAGAACAAAAGCAAGTCCCACTGCCATGAACTTTCTGGCCTCAATGTAGTGATATCTACTGACTCTATAGTCCAAAAGAAATATTTCCTCTCGTAGGCTATTTGTGTTGGATAGTGATGAGAAAAACAATTAATAAAGATTGGGGAGCTAATGGTTTACCAAGATTAAGAGACTAAACTTCTGTTAAACACCCCTTCAGATCCTTACTCTTCCCAATTCTGTAACCCCATTGCAGTAATTAGAAATTGTTATTATGCCTACAAGTACAAAATTGGTGGCTTTACTTCAAGACAACACTTCTGCAAAACAAATGTGAATAAAATAATCAACCCAGTTATACCCACTATGGGACTTTCAAAGCATGATATAAAGCAACCATTTTATTTTGTTCCTGAGGTGAACAGGCTTTGACTTGGAAAACTGTTTCTAGGATGGATCATACAGCAGAGGGGAGACAGAAGTGTATTCTAGAGTCTCAGCATCCCCTGGCAGGAAAGTCTGTCTTTTGCTTAACATCAGCCCTATCATGGGGACTAGAGTCCCTAGCCTCATAAATTATGCCAATACTGGGAAAGGAGGTCTAGGGTGATGCTCAATTCTTGGATGCTGGAAATGACACATTTGTCAGACTCCTTGGTGTCTCAGAACCAATCTCTTCCCTCCTCCTTCTTCAAATAGCACATTAAAATAGCTTACTTGATACCTTTGACCACATTTGCAAGAGGGAGGGAGGTGTGAAGGACCAAAGGATGTAAAAATCTGGGGGACTGGAGAGGAGGAGACAGGTCAGTTGGGAACAGCAACTAATTTGCAGTGCTCATTCACTGGCTCTGATACTAAAGTCCAGAGTGATTCTGACTTGCTGGGTGACCTTCAGTGCTCCATGAGTCATAGCTTCAGCTGAGTCACAGGCAGTAGAAGAGGCTGTTTTCTGCTCATGCGACTCCTGAATATATTGTTCTTCATTAATTGACAAAAGGACTACATTTCTGTTATTATTATTATTACTATTATTACTATTACTATTATTCTATAGATTCAGAGTCACAGATTTGTCACTTACCATCTATAAATTGTTTCTGCCTAAAGCTTAATCTCCTCATCTACAAACGAGATCAAATAGTACATTACAGCCTATCACAAGAGCATTGTGGCATTTGGATGGAATGAGTCATATAAAGAATTTCTGCAGGTTGAAAGACGTCTCAGTGGGCAAAAAGTACTGGCTTGTGTAAGTTTGAGGATCAGAGTTTTCAGATCTCCATTATCTGCACAAATGCCAGGTGTCTCAGAACCAATCTCTTCCCTCTTCCTTCTTCAAATAGCACATTAAAATAGCTTACTTGATACCTTTGACCACATTTGCAAGAGGGAGGGAGGTGTGAAGGACCAAAGGATGTAAAAATGTGTCCCACCTGTAAATCAAGTGTTTGGTAAGCAGGGGCTGGGAATCCCCAGGACAAGATTCCTAGACAGGATTATCTGACTCAGTAAGCTCTGGGTCAAAATGAGAGACCCTGGATCAATATAAAGTGGAAAACAATGGAGAAACACATACAACATCAACCTTTGGCACACACATACACACATTTACACATACTCACACATAGTGTATGCCCATACACATGAACATGAATACACACTCCACACACATACACATGCAAATAAAAGAATATCTGAGTTGCTGTCATATAGTAAAGATTCAAAGAATATAAATCATTACTCCAGCAACTTAATGATGAAATCTCAGCATCTGGATATCATTCCTGTATAGAAATCAGTGGAATGTCATCCTCCATTATAACTTACTTAGTTTTTTGTTTTTTGTTTTTGGGTTTTTTTTTTTTTTTTTTTGTCTTAAAAATCTATTTACCGGGAGTTTGATTAATGAAGATCTTTTATCCCAGGGCTTCATCACCCTATAAGAAGAGGAACATCTTGATCTAATTTCTAAATTCTCAAAGATAAAGGCCCAGGACTCAGCACCTTTGCAAGCACATGCATGGCACAGCAGTGCACAGAACCTAGATGATGACTATATGAACTTTTCAGCATGCTGGGCTTCTACTAGGGGCTAGAACTATCTTGAGAGTCCTATATTACTGTCGAAGGACTGGTTTGCATGGCCATTATAAACAGATGAAAAAGTTGCTTGTCACCGCCAGTAGAACCTGACCTTTGGTCACAGAGTGTCTTCTTGGTGCCATACGAGAAGACGTATGAGATTCTGTAGCTCTTAAAATGAAGACTGCTTTGCTATGTTCCCCACACCCTGGAAACAGCACATCCATCAAGGTTTCTTTATTGTTTTATGTTTAATTTCTCTCTTTCCCCTCCCAAGAAAGCGCAGCCTGTAGTGAGCTTCTATGCAGTGTTCCAAAGTTTCTCACAAGAGATCCAGAAAACTGCTTTCAGGACAGAGTGTGCTTTTGATATCTCTGGAGGTTGATAAGGACTGCCTTGCCATATGGGCACTCCTTTCCAGATCATGGTTATAGGAAATGAGAAGGCTGCCAGGCTCCAGAACACAGCCCCCTGTACCCCCTCAAAGCCAAAGTTAAGATAAATGAAAATGTTATCATTGCTCCAAGGCAGAGTGATCACAGAAACATCATGTGGGTGCAGTGTGGACCATGATACACATTATCTAGGAGAGGCTGTGGGGTTCAGTGGGCTTCATGGAGCTCACTGATGACATACTCAGGTCTGTGCCATCTTTTCCAACAGGTTTTTGCAGAACTACTGCTGTGCTGCACACCAACAACAGATTGCAGATGTGAGACAAAGTGTGCTGTGTCCAAGTTGAGGAGTTGATGTGTTCTATCACCTAAGTTATTAAATTTGTGAAATCCAATAAGCTCGTGTGTTTCCTCACCTTAAAAGTTGACTTTCCTACAATAAGGGGTTTACAGAATTGCTTGGGGGTGATATTTAAACTTGGAAGGGCTCTTAGAAACTCCTTAGTTACAATGTTCATTTTACACACAGGAATAAGCTAAGGTTCGGAGACATTCTGTTACTTAACCAAGGCCATTTCCCTAAGCAGAACTAGACTCTGACAATCCTGGCACTAATATCACTGAATCTTCAAGTACAACAGGCTACTTGCCACTGTTATGACATTTGTTTTCTTTTAAATAATGACAGCTGATACTTAGTGATCTCTTTCTCTATACCAAGTGATCAAACACATTAACACGCCTGGTCCACAAGACAAGGCTAAATGGCAGCAGATCTTATTTTCTTTGCTTAAACATGAAGAGATGAAAGCTTAGGTCAAGTAACTGAACCAAGGTCAGACATTGCACTCCGAACTCCTTTGAGATCTAATAGGTCTAATCCAATCCGAGAGGAAGACTATTTAGACTAAAGGAGATATTTTTACACAGCACATCGTATAAAGCAGAACATCAGAATGTACATTTGTTTATTTTGGTCCTGACAAGATAATTGCATTAGCACTTACAAGTCTATTTCTGGGAGACTCTTCCAGTTTCTGAATGCTCTCATCGATATTCACCACTATGTTTAGGAACTGTAATGAATGCGTACAGGTTGCAATGAAGAGTGGCTTTATAAAGACTAGAGACTAAAATAGTAATATGAAACCTTTGGTCTCATAGAAGTTCAGAGTTGAATGGGAGTTTGGTAATGGGAAAAGCATAAGGAATCATCCCCCACATACTCCTCAAATCAGAGCTAGCAGGTCTTCATACACATATGATTGATTCTGTTTCTTGGCCATCTGTTTCTTGGCATAGGAAAATGTATATCTGAAGTCACTGCCATTGGCTGCTTGGCAGTATTTTTTCAGCGAAGCTGAGATTGCAGTAAAATGTGACCATTTCAAGCACTGGTTTTGGGAAACACCCTTGAGTGGCCCTCGTGGTCTTAAAATTATTTAACAATCCTAATTTGTTTCATATGAAAGAGAAGTTATGCTCTGAAATGCTATTAGGACAGAGGAAACAGTTTTGGTCTAAATTTTATTTTATTCTACCCCTCTTCCTGCACAAAACTATCCTGGTGTCACCTGATCAACACAGAACTCTTTCTTCCGTGAGAAGGCCTGGTGAATTAAGAATTGCAGGTGGCCTTTCCAAATCCATTTTCCTAACTGAGTTTCCTTGTCTGGCTTCAGTGGGTGAGAACGCACCTAGCTCCACAGAGACTTGATATGCCAGGGTGGGGGGATACCCAGGAGCCCCACCTTCTCAGAGGAGAAGGGGAGGGGGATTTTGGAGGGACTGTGAGGGGGACTCTGAAAAAGAGGCCATGGAGTTTATCACACTCTTCTCAGCTGTGTTCTTGCTCTATTTGTTAGCAATCTGCTGTCTCTCAAACAGGCCATTCACTTCTCGATAATAAGGCTATCTGTACTCAAATGAATGTTTCAAAATACAACTGAGAATGGGCCAAGGGAAGATGTCATAAAATCTATGTCTTGATTAAGCATTTAGGAATTATTCAGAACTGAAGGGTGACAAAACAGCGAAGTGGGTACAGGGGATTGCTGCCAAGACTAACGACAAGCTTGATCCCTTCCCATACTGTGGAAGGAGAGACCCAACTCTGTAGATTGTCCTATGATCCCAACACATGCACTGTAACATACACCTACAGACATTTACACAAATAAATAAACATTAACCATAAAAAAGGAAAAAGGCAGTAAAGAATCAACCAGAAGGGAATTCCTTTCCCGAACGTCAGCCGTGATTTTTTTTTCTGCAGGCGCTAAGACCATAAGTAAATTACACTGAGCTCTGTATTTAACCAGACTAAAATCTGGACCTTTTTCCCTTGGGCCCTTTGCCATAATCACAGAGAAAACTCAGCCTTGGATGAATGTCTGTTGGGAGGTGGGAAGACGAGGCCCAAGTGTTGGTGTGGGAAAAGCAGTGAGGATAGCTGAGTCACCTCCCTCACTGGAGGGTGACCAGGAAAATAGGAAATTACTATGCACAGTGGATTGTGGGATTGTGCTTTGTTGGCAGCTGGTGAGTGGCAGAGCTGGAATAAGAACCCAGGCAGCTGGCTCTACAAGCTGTGTTCTCAACTCCCGGGCTAGACAACCTCTCTCAGGAGAGTCAGGGACTCTCTGTCTCTGTGCCTGTCTATCATTTCACTCCCAGTTCCTAACAGACAATAACTGTTAAAAAAAAAAAAAAGCTGTGCAAAGAAGTCCCTCTTCTGTCCCTACAGTGCCCTATGATTATTGTCTCTGTCATTTCAGATGTTATTGCTTCTGGGAATTTTTCAAATGAATCTGTACAAGAGGCTTGCCTCTGCATTTGGTGATTGTCTTAGTCATTTAGTGACACTGTCACCACATACATGCACGTATTCCATCAAAATGAGTTTCCTGCTTATTACACTGAGGGAGAACATACATACAGCACAAACTGTGAGGCAGCTCAACCCCAGGATATTATGGGGTTTGGACTTTGGTTGGGTGGTTTGGAGGAAGTGAGTAAGTGAGTTGTGGTTTGCTCTAGAGTGGGCGTGTCAGAAGGCACGAGCATCCTATAATGGAGTATCTTGATAAAATCTTATTTAGTAAGAAGGCAGACTAGGGCAGAGCTAAAAGTCTACAGGACAAGCAGCAGGCACACAGGAGCTGGGAGAGAGGTGTTTTGTCACTGCAGTGGCTTGGGCAGTATTCAGTCTGTCTGAATTCAGACATTATAGAGTGGTCTTGCTTTTGTCTGGATCCATCATAGTCACAGAGCTGCCTTGTCTGATGCTGGCGTCCTGTGTCATTATGTTCAGCAGAACACCAAGACCTACTTTAGTGTTGCAACCATTGCCAGAGCAGCTCCTAGCAACCTCATGGTCTAGCTGATAGCTCTACTTCCATTCCTGAATGGTAGAAAACAAAATTTTTTTATTCAGATCACCTTTTTCCAAGAAAGCTTTGTGCAAGGGGCTTTCTTAGGGATGCTGTTTCAGTGGGCTCCTGGTTGTTCTCACCACGTAGATATACTTATTTCCAAACTTGTGTTCTCTCATCCCCACCAAACTGATATGTCTCCATCTACCCAGCCCATGACATATTTCTGAGCAAAGAGCCTAGCCTGTTGCTGTGATAAACACCATAGTCAAAAGTCACTTGGGGAGAGGGTCCATTCCAGCTTCAAAATTACAGTCTATCATCAAGGGAAGCCATAGTGGAACCTGGAGACAGGAAGTAAAGTAGAAGCCATGGAGGAACACTGCTTTCAGCCCGCTCCCAAACTCATGCCTTATGACGATGTATGTGCACCTTCATTTGACTCCCAGAAGGCTTTGTAGGTCAATGGTATGATGTGGCACAATTTTGCCAAGCAGTGCTATATGATCTTTTGAAGGTAAATTAGCCCAGTGAATGAACTAGTAGGCTGTGCTGCAAAGGGAATTGTTTGGTTGCTGGCATAGGGCTTCCTGAGCTAGACTTGGCATTCGTTTTCTTTAGTTACAGTCATTTTCATTTGCAATGCCTCCTTCAATGACTCTCTGCATAGTTCACTCGAGAACCAAGAACTCCTGGCCCAGCATAGAGATGCATACCTGCTAGTCTAGCACTGAGGAGACTAAGGCAGGAAGATGATGAGTTTGAGAGAGGCCTGGGGAGGCCCCAAGGCCTGACACTATTACTGATGCTATGTTGTGCTTGCAGACAGGAGCCTAGCATGGCTGTCCTTTGAGAGGCCCTACCAGCAGCTGACTGAGACAGCAGCAGATACACTCAACCATTGGACAGAAAGAAGCCAAGGACCCCTATGGTTGAACTAGAGAAAAGCTGGAAGAAGCTGAGGAGGAGGGCAACCCTATAGGAGGACCAGCAGTCTCAATTAATCTGGACCCCCAAGATCTCTTAAACACTGGACCACCAACCAGGCAGCATATACCAGCTGATATGAGGCCCCCAACACACATACAGCAGAGGACTGCCTGGAGTGTGGAGGATGTGGGAGTGTGGAGACATCCTCTTGGGGACTGGGGGAAGAGGAGGAATGAGATAAGGAACTGTCAGGGGGAAAAACAGGAGGGCGATAACAACTGGACTGTAAAAAAAAAATTAAATATTTAAAAAAAAAAAGATAAGATGAGGTGGCACAAGCACTCAGTACTCAGGAAGCAGGCACAGGCAGATCTCTGTAGATCTAAGGCAGCCTGGTCTGTATAGAGAATTCCAAATGAGCTAGGGAGATCCTGTCTCAAAGTGAAAAGAAACATGTGAATAAAAATAAACTAATAAAGCAAAATAAAGACAGCCTCCCTTGCTAACCACTGGAAATGAAGGACAAGGAAAATCTGGTTCCTTTCTTTCTGTCTGTCCATCTGTCTGTCTGTCTTCCGTCTGTCTGTGTACATGACCTGAATTTTGTTCTCTCTGCTGTGAGCTGGGATTGCTGAGATAGGTTCTTCCTATTCTTTCTCTGCCTGCCTTTTTTTGTCCTGCATGCATCTGTGAGGCACCAGTGCAGTGAGAGGTTCTGAAGAAATAGCGAGTTGCTTGGGTCTAACACGGCAAGCTGGTGAGGGTCTTGGAAAAGTCCTCCCAGTTCTTTGTACCTACTTCTTTTGTATCTCCCCGTTCACCTCCGCCCAGAGACTCATGAGTGAGGCACAACATAAGGCATGGCATCTGTGCATGTGGCTCTTCCTTCCAAATGTTATTTGAGCAGAGTTCCCTTTATATAACACACTTCTGAAAATAAGTATGCCTGTGACTATGTTTGCTTGAACGAAGCAGCTTCCATTTCAGTGTGGATTAGAGTAGATTGTTGTGAGACTATAAGAAGACACTACATACCAAATCAGACCAGTAAAATGTGCTGTGTAGTTTTTTTTTTCAACACCCTCTCAACAATGTTACACTTGCCCTCATTTTAAATGTAAGAAAACTGAGGAAGTATGATTACCAGAAAAAAAAAGGAAGAGGAAGAAAGGGTAAAGTGGGGAAAGATAAGAGGAAAACGGTCAGAAAAGTGTTGACCAGAAAGTAAGAGGATCTATCTGGTGGAGCTTTGCAGAGGTGGGATAGATGATGGGGAAAACTTTAAAGTAGATGTACTTTTGTTATAAACGTAGACCAAGAAGAAAAATAAACCAAAACCTTCTTGAAATGGGACAAACTGAAGTCATAATAATGAAGAAAAATAACACACACACACACACACACACACACACACACAAACACAAACAAGTGGTCATTACTCTTTGCTGTTAAGGCAAAGCCAGGCATCTATTCTGATATAGAGCCATAGTGCTCCATCTAGTGGCCATCTTTAGAAAATGTACTAGGAATTTGCCATAGCCTCTAAAGGGAAGCTTGAAATACAGCGAAGCTATGTTATTTTTAAAAAGACCGTGAGGTCCTGTTGTGCTGCTACATTTTTAAAAAATATTGAATAATCATTTCTTTTCCATATGGCAATTACTGATGCACAGTGCCCTTGGACCAATCAGTAACTTCAGCCCACCTTCCTTTTTGCATTCTTACCTCGAGAGAGCTATTCTTTGTCCCACTGTCCACTTAACAGAACACATTTGTGTATCAGGTGCTGGGGACACGGCATAGCACAATATTAACAAGATTCTTGTTTTAAAGGCGCTTCCTGTGAGAAATATGGAATAGTCAAGACCATTTTTTACAATAAATATTTTTTAAAGCCTCAAATTTTCTGTGGAAACAAAAGACACCCAAAAGGAATCACAAGCAAAAATAATCTTGCAGGAGGTATCACTGCACTCGATTTCATGCCATAGTAACAAAATAATGAGGAACTGACATAAAACCACATAGTGGAAGAAAGAAGAGGACCCAGACTTTAATCCCGTACAACTTTGGCCATTTGCTTCTAGACAAAAATGCAAAAAGTGTCCATGGGAGAGAAAAAACCATTTAAGCAAGTAATGAAATATGGATGCCTACATGCACAAGAATGAGACCAGATATGTATCCTTATTTCATATTTCTCACGGGAAGCTCCTTTAAAACAAGAACCTTGTTAATATTGTGCTGAGCAAAACTGAAACCCAAATGCAACAAAGACCTTAATGTAAAAGACCTGAAACTGTGAAACTGTGAAAAAATAGGACTCCAAAATCAGTACAATGAAGCTTACAGTTGGCAGACAGGACCGCATAAAATGACGCCTCAACACAGCAAAGGAGATTGTTAGTCACATGAAGAGACTTCTGGCAGAATGGGAGAAAATTTTTGTCACCTACACACGTGGCAAAGGATTAGTATCTAGACTATACAGAGATGACTTCTAAAGAAAAAAGGAATCGACAAAGAAAAATATAAATCAAAACATTGAGCTGATCCAATAGCTAAGTGGAAATAATAGACAAACAGGTAACATTATATGAACTGAGCTTCTATTTACATATTTAGGAATGTGTGTGTGTGTGTGTGTGTGTGTGTGTGTGTGTGTGTGTGTGTAAAATAACAATTAAGGCAAAAGAGGCCATGAATTTGAGAGAAAGAACAAAGGGGTGCATGAACGGATTTGAGGAAGGAAAGGAAAGGGAAGAATGATATAATTTTATTTGAATTTTAAAGCTAATAATAAAATAACAGTGAGATAAGAAATGGAATAGGTTATTCAAAATAAAAAATACACATACCTCCTGATGATATGATAGCATACTTAAGTGACCCCAAAACATCCACCAAAAAACTTCTAAACCTGATAAACAACTTCAGCAAAGTAGCTGGATATAAAATTAACTGAAGCAAATCAATGGCCTTCCTATACACAAAGGATAAACAGGCTGAGAAAGAAATTAGGGAAACAAAACCCTTCACAATAGTCACAAATAATATAAAATACCTTGGTGTGACTCTAACTAAGCAAGTGAAAGATCTGTATGACAAGAACTTCAAGTCTCTGAAGAAGGAAATCAAAAATTATCTCAGAAGATGGAAAGATCTCCCATGCTCAAGGATTGGCAGGATTAAAAGTAAAAATGGTCATCTTGCTGAAAGCAATTTACAGATTCAATGCAATCCTCATCAAAACTCCAAATCAATTCTTCACAGACTTAGAAAGAGCAATTTGCAAATTCATCTGGAATAACAAAAAAAACTAAGATAGCCAAAACTATTCTCAACAATAAAGGAACCTCTGGTGGAATCACCATCCCATACCTTAAGCTTTACTACAGAGCAATTGTGATAAAAACTGCATGGTATTGGTACAGTGACAGGCAAATGGATTAATGGAATTAATTAAATGGAATTGAAGACCCAGAAATGAATCCACACACCTATGATCACTTGATGTTTGACAAAGGCGCTAAAACCATCCAGTGAAAAAAAGACAGCATTTTCAACAAATGGTGCTGGCTCAACTGGCGGTTAGCATGTAAAAGAATGCAAACTGATCCATTCCTACCTTCTTGTACAAAACTCGAGTCCAAGTGGATCAAGAACCTCCACATAAAACCAGATACACTGAAACTAACAGAAAAGAAAGTGGGGAAGAGCCTCAAGCACTTGTGTACAGGGGAAATTTTTCTGAACAGAACACCAGTAGTTTATGCTCTAAGATCAAGAATTGACAAATGGGACCTCATAAAATTACAAAGCTTCTGTAAGGCAAAGGACACTGTAAATAGGACAAAACAGCAACCAACACATTAGGAAAAGATCTTTACCAGTCCTATATCTGATGGAGGGCTAATATCCAATATATACAAACAACTCAAGAAGTTAGACTCCAGAGAACCAAATAACCCTATTAAAAATGGGGTACAGAGCTAAACAAATATTCTCAACTGAGGAATACCAAATGGCTGAGAAGCACCTAACATCCTTAATCATCAAAGAAATGTAAATCAAAACAACCCTGAGATTCCACCTC
Organism: Mastomys coucha; assembly: GCF_008632895.1. NCBI lineage: Eukaryota > Metazoa > Chordata > Mammalia > Rodentia > Muridae > Mastomys > Mastomys coucha. The sequence continues at coordinate 41,474,415 of NC_045030.1, forward strand.
ATACCAGTCAGAATGGCTAGGATAAAAAACTAAGGTGACAGCAGATGCTGGAGAGGTTGTGGAGGAAGAAGAACATTACTTCATTGCTGGTGGGATTGCAAAATGGTACAACCATTCTGGAAATCAGTTTGGTGGTTCTTCCGGAAATTGGACATAGTACTACCAGAGGACCCAGCTATACCACTCCTGGCCATATACCCAGAAGATGATCCAACATGTAATAAGGACACATGCTCCACTATGTTCATAGCAGCCCTATTTATAATAGCCAGAAACTGGAAACAACCCAGATGTCCCTCAACAGAGGAATGGCTACAGAAAATGTGGTACATTTACACAATGGAGTACTACTCAGCTATTAAAAACAATGAACTTATGAAATTCTTAGGGAATGGATAGATCTGGAGAATACCATCCTGAGTGAGGTAACCCAGTGACAAAAGAACACACATGGTATGCACTCTCTGATAAGTGGATATTAGCCCAGAAGCTTGGAATACCCCAGATACAATCCACAAACCACAAGAAACTCAAGAAGGAAGACCAAAGTGTAGATACTTTGATCCTTCTTAGAAGGGGGAACAAAATACCCATGGAAGAAGTTGTAGAGACAAACTATGGAGCAGAGACTGAAGGAAGGACAATTCAGAGACTGCTCCACCAGGGAATCCTTCCCATATTCAACCATCAAATCCAGACACTACTTTGGGTGCCAGCAAGTGCTGACTGACAGGAGCCTGATATAGCTGTCTCCTGAGAGGCTCTGACAGTACTTAACTAATACAGAAGTATCAACTCACTGCCATCCATTGGACTGAACACAGGGTCCCCAAAGAAGGAGCTAGAGAAAGGACCCAAGGAGCTGAAGGGTTTGCAGACCCTTAGGACAAACAACAATATGAACTAACTAGTACCCTCAGAGCTCCCAGGGACTAAACCACCAACCAAAGGGTACACATGGTGGGACTCATGGCTCCAGCAGCATATGTAGCAGAGGATGGCCTTGTTGGTCATCAACAAGAGAGGAGGAGAGGTCCTTGGTCCTGTGAAGGTTCTATGCCCCAGTGTAGGGGAATACCAGGGCCAGTAGGCAGGAGAGGGTGGGTTGGTGGGCAGGGGGAAGGAGGAGGTAACAGGGTTTTTTTGTTTGTTTTTTGGTTTTGCAGGGGAAACTGGGAAAGGAGATATCATTTGAAATGTAAATAAAGAAAATATCTAATAAAAATACACATGTCAACAGATATTTTTAAACTGATCAACATCCTTATCCTTTAGGGAAATGTAAATAATTACTTTTAGGTCCCATATCACTCCTATCACAATAGTAGTCATTAAAAAATCAAATACCAACAAATGCTGGCAAGGACGGAGACAAAGGGGCATCTGTATACACTGTTTTGAAGATGTAAACTAGTCCAGTAAGTGTAGAAATCAGTATCAAGGTTTCTAAAACTTGAATATAGCTCTATGACTGAGCTGTGCCACTCTGGGCATTTATGCAGAAGACTCTTAGTCAACATAGTAGAGAGACACTTGGACACCAATATTTGCAATTGGGAAAATACAACACTATTCACAACAGTTACGCTATGGAACCAACCTAGGTGCCTCATGATGAGGAAATATGAAAATGTGGCATGCATATACTATAGAAAGATTTTTTTCATCCATAAAAAAAAAGATTAGTGTCGCCAGGTGGTGGTGTCGCTCACTTTTAATCCCAGCACTTGGGAGGCAGAGGCAGGCTGATTTCTGAGTGTGAGGCCAGCCTGATCTACAGAGTGAGTTCCAGGACAGCCAGGACTACACAGAGAAACCCTGTCTCGAAAAAACAAAACAAAACAAAAAGATTAGTGTCATTTAAAGGAAAATGGATGCAACTAGAGATTGTCATGTTAATTGAATTCAGAATCAGTGTATCTTTCTGATACACACACACACACATATCTTTCTTAATATATATGTATATATAAAATCATATATGTTGTTTAAATTCCTTTCCAAAGAGAGATGTAATCAAGGTCTATCCCTCTTCATAGGGTCTCCACCACAAACTGAACTGTAATTCCACCAAAGTTCACTCTGGAGAACCAATGAGTTTATTGGGTTTCCTAAGAGAGCATAGGTGAGGGATATGGGCACTTCTCTATCTTTCCCCACCTAGAAAGCCTTATCCAGCAAGAATATGAGATACATACATACACATACACACACATACACACACATACACACACATACACACACACACACACACACACACATACACACACACACATACACACACACATGTATATATATATTTATATTATAGCCCCTTCCCTAGTGGCCATGTACAGAGTTGTCAGTTGCTAAAGAACAGTTGGATATTCCTGGAGCCTGATGTAAACTGTCAACAATTTAGGATAATCTTTTGCAAGAGGGACATAGCTGTGGTTGCTCAGGAGACAATCACTGACAACACACTCTACCTCTTCACCAGTTCTTACATTCTTTCTACTTCCCTCTTCTCCATAGGTCCCTGAGCCAGGGAGGGAATGGCACTGATGTATGACGACATTTCTTATGCTGCAAGAGGGACTGTGTCTCCATTCCTTTCTATTCATCTCCGGGACATAGTGGTTGGAGCCACTATTGCACTAGTCGGTGCATCTTGCCTGGTACTTCTATCACAAATCATGCAGTGGCCATTTGGAAGCACACACTTTTAATCCCATCACCCAGGAAGTACAGCCAAGGGGATCTTTGCGAGTTCAATACCAACCTGGTCTACCTAGCAAGTTCTAGGATTACATAGAGAGACCCTGTCTCAAAAAGAAAAACAAAGCATTCAGGATTGGTGATTCAGTGGTACTTGATTCTCCCTAGCATCTTTAATAGCAACTTCTGAAACTATAGGAGCTAGCTCACAGGGAGAGGACACTTCAGGCCCTGTTCTAGCTTGATTTCTCAAAGCACAGCAGCCAAAGTCTATAACCTCTTCAGCAATAGGCTCTAACCATTCAGTTCTACAATGCAATCAACAACTGTAGCAATAGTCTTTATTGTTTTGGGGGCCTCTGTGGTCTCTGCAGCCACCAATTGCTAGAGAAGTGATCCACTTCCAGCTCTGGGATTTCCAATTAACCACCTTATGGCTCCTGAAAGCATCCATGGCTACCCTTTAGATACACTTCAACATTTACAAGCCCAAGCTATCATAAAGTTTCCCTCAACCACTTTGTTATTTGCTATCCTTTGAGCCATACACAATCATAATGCTTTGAGGGTAACCCCTGACCTTTGTGAACTAGTCCCTATATTCAATTCTTTAGGTACACTCTCGTGTATCTTTTTTTTTTCAAACTTTTATTGCATTATGATGAGAAAAGTTACATGATTTCAATTTATCTGAATTTG
>NC_045030.1:41479000-41483258 GCF_008632895.1 Mastomys coucha
GTGGCTTTCTCTGTGAGTTGTAGGACTGCCCGCAGAACTTGTGCCCTAGGTCTGCTCAGAACACTAAACCAGACAGACCTGAAGGAACCGGAGTCACTGGGCTGGCCGAGTTCCTGTGTGCCTGGTCCCGCTGGTCCCAGTTACTCCCAGTGTTGGGACAGATGTTGGTTCCTGCTCACCTCTGATCTTGGGTGTGTCAGAGGGCCTGGGAGTGGAGCTTCCTCTGGGTGTTGTGGGACTGGTTGCGGAGCTTGCGCCCAAGGTCTGCTCTGGACCCCAGCCCAGACAGACCAGAAGGAACCCAAGTCACTGGGCTGGTGGAGTTCCTGTGTGCCTGGTCCCGCTGGTCCCAGTTACTCCCAGTGTTGGGACAGATGTTGGTTCCTGCTTACCTCTGATCTTGGGTGTGTCAGAGCCCACTCTCGTGTATCTTAAATGAATCTCTGAATCTGCAAAACACTCAGGGTCAGAGTTAGGCTATCCATATGTAACAAAGCCTTTATACAGAGAGTTGACAAAATGGTGGTGCCAAGTCCATACGCCATTGCATAATGAATGGTGGAAGGGTGGAGATAACCTTGGTAAAGCACTTTGAGATTTCATATTCACAGAAGGCCACAACTAAAGAGATACTGAAGTCAAACATAAGCAAAGTCTACCACAACAAGAGAAGAGTCTAGCCATTTACATCAATTGTTTCCTTCACAGGTGCATGCTGGGTTCAGGAGCTTAGTAGAAGGCAGTGAGTGAGCTTTCCACAACCCTTGGCCATTCTGAGCCATTCCATTTCCACACCCTGAAACTGTCCTGTGGAACCTCCCCATATTTCTCCAGCTCTGAGGAGTTTGCTGAGGCCGGCTCATGTGGCTCAGGCCTGCTCAGAGATAATGAATGGTGAGTTCCAGGTCTCCTGTTGTTCTTGCTGCTCAGGCTGATCCCCTGGGTCAGAGAAGTTCTGGATTGACACTGGCTGGACCTGCAGCTTCAACCTCTCTATTCACCACACCTGACTTCTGGAAGAGACCTAGGCTGGGCAAACCATCTCCACCCCTAGCAATATGCAAGATATTATACTTTGTCTGGAAGGGTAATGGTCCATCCCTGTACAAGCTTAATCTTTGCCCGTATTGTTTCTTTTTCTCTTCTTATTCCTTCTCTCTTTCTTTCTTTCTTTCTCTTTTTCTTTCTTTCTTTCTTTCTTTCTTTCTTTCTCTCTCTCTCTGTCTCTCTCTTTCTTTCTCTCTCTCTTTCTTTCTTTCTATCATGAAGGCCTCCTACAATCTGCTTCTCAGTCTTTAAAGCCTTCCAGAAGTTCTTTAGCATCAAATTTGACTTAGTCTTATCCCCTCCCATTTAGGAATTTGTGCCCAACACAAATCTTGCCACACTTGCCTTCCAGTAGCCCAGAGAGAGCTCTTTCTCAAATTCAACTTTCTCTTACTCTAGGTTGCTCTCCCACATTATGGACATCTTTTGCTAGCTGGCTTAATTTGCTTAACTCCTCTAAAGCCTTTCCTACTTCATAAAGATCTTGTTCCACCAAAAGGCTCAGCAAAGCTGCTAAAGCTCTATGCCAGTGCCTGGGTTTTCCTTGAATCCAGTTCTTATTCAAATCTCTGGTGAACACTGCCCTATCAGGTCCTCTGAACTGGGCATCATACATTTCTTTTCTAATACCTATGTTCTTGGGTTGTGCCTATCCCCCCCTCTATTGTCTTACTGCCCTTGGTATCTATGAGAAACTCTGCTAGTGATGACCAAATGTCTCTGATGGATTGTATGAGCTAGTTCATCGGGGGCTGGTTCCCTGTGTACTGCCTCAGGCTGTACAGCTTGTCTCAAGGATGGATGTGTGCTTATATTGCTTAGTTCCTCTGATTCCATAGTACTCACAGTGATCACATCTGCTCTGTACACCATAGCTTCACAAGTAGGCAGCAAGCAATTTTCTCCCTGATTCCAGTGATTACAGTGCAGAATATCCTTTGCCCACCATGGTCCCTTACTGAGGACCATTGTTAAGATCCATATCTTACTGCAGCACTATGGATTTTCCCTTTCTCTGTATCAAAGGTCAGACTTGAGGAGTATCTTATGTTGCTTGGAGGTCATTTTTCTTTTGCTACCCAGCTCCCCTCAAATATCCTGGATTTTGGTTTCTAGAGGGGGCTTTGTATTACTGGTCTAATCTGGACCCTTTTTCCATTTTGGCCATGTAGTCATAAAAAAAATGCCAGGTTAATACCTCCATTTCTCCATCTCTTTTAGCCATTTTACCCATTCATTCAGATGCCAGTGTTAAGCCCCCAACCTCATATCTCTTTCTCACTTCAATCCCTTACTATACTTGCAGTCACTCTCAGGGATGCCTCCTCCACCTTGGATATAGGCTAGATCTCTTATTAACCATAGCAGTGGTGAGGCTGCCTCTGCAGCTGCTTGCTGGCAATTCCACTCATGATGTTTTACTCCCAGGGCTTATAATGTCTGCTATAGACCCTTAGAGCTTCCCAAAACATCTTCATTCTCCCTGAGTAGACCCTATCTGTCAAGTACAATGTCATTCCATAGCACCTGGAAGAACATTGCCATCCCTTGCCCCAGTGGCTACACCTTACTTGCATGCCTTACTACTCTCTGCATGGTATATGCCCTTGGCACTATCCCTATAAACTCTAGAGGGACAAAATTTTCTCTGCAAATTCTCACACAACTTCAGTTTGTCTGCCTACCTCATTCTGCATGTGGAAGACAATGCTATTTGTAGTTTCACTCCCCAATTCAGTATTGGTTTTGTTGTGTCCTCTAGACTATGCTAAGGGTTGCTAAAGTTCCTTTCCCTGAGGTAGACTTAAAGGAGCATCCATCCCTGCTCCTGAGGTCCCAACAATAAACTTAGCCAAGGCAACAATTTGCCCAAAGTTTACTCTGGGGAACCAATGAGTTTATTAAGCTTCCTCACCAAGGCAAGATGAGGTACTTACTGAGATGTGGGCACCTCTCCTCCAACTGGCCTTACCTGAAAAGCTTTACTCAGTAGGGAATAAGGACTGTCCTGGGACCACATGGATGGAGTCCCCAATTCTAGTCTTCCCCAGCATGCAAAACACACATACACACACACACACACACACACACACACACACACACACACACACACACACATTTCTCTTGGGCCAGGTGCAGAGTTGTCAGTTGGTTCAGAGCAGTTGAAGCTTGGTAACAAGCCCAATTGGGATAATCTTTTCAAGAGGGAGCACAGAATACCACCACCAAGATGGTAGTTACTTGGCTTGAAAGGCAGTCACTCACAATATATATGGTTCTTTGATTTTATATAGATATATAAAAGCATATATATGGCATACCTCTGGCATGAGAGCAAATGTGATACTGTCTAGAGGAACAAATGGGACTGGACAGGAGGATGAAAGGAGGAAGAGAAGTGTAGAGTGATCTCAAGGGTATATTCTTAGAATATAATAAATACTTATATGTATGTCCTTTAACAGAGGACCACACATGTACAGCAACACATTCAATGGAGGGAAACATTTTCTGGACACAGCAAGGCAGCTGCACACATGAACTCACAGCAGACACAAAACCTATTCAATCCCAGGCCAAACCAGTTTCCAGCATAGAGAGGGGAGTTGAGCACACAATCCCACCATTAGTCATGGAGTGCTTGGAAATTGCTAGCTGATGAGAAAGGAGGAAACTGTTTTCTCTAAGAGTATATGTGGACCCGGTATGTCAACTAGTGGAAGATCACACACACACCCAAGAATGTTTGGGCAATGAAAGTGGGTCTTGAAGTTTTTAAAAAAATAAAATAAAAAGGGGCCATTTTCTCTCGGTGGAGGACCTACCTCCAGGGAACGCCTTAAGCCAGAGACTCCAGTGAGAGCCGCCATTCTCTCTCAGGTGAGTTTCTGAGACCAGAGCAGCCAGCCAGGAGGCACAGGCCCCACGAATCCCAGGGGAGCCGCAGGGTGGCAGGGACAGGATCCTCTCAGCTTCCGAGTGACAGAAGAGGATCACCATCCTTCTCTGCCCCTTCCCTGCAAGTGGAGGGCCTACCTCCAGGGAACACCTTAAGCCAGAGACCCGGGAAAGAGCCACCATTTTCTCTCCAATGAGTTTCTGAGACCTGAGCAGCCAGCCGGGAGGCATGGGCCCCACGAGTCCCAGGGGAGCCGCAGGGCAGCAGGGGCAGGATCTGATCAGCTTCCGAGTGACAGAGGAGGATCAGCGT
>NC_045030.1:41483268-41490639 GCF_008632895.1 Mastomys coucha
TTGTTGTTTGTGTTTGTTTCTTTGTTTTTTGAGGGGAAACTAGGAATGGAGAAATTTACATGTAAATAAAGAAAATATATAATAAGAAAAAAAAATTAAAAAAAAAATAAAAAGGATGCCAAGGTGGGTGGGCAAGCAAAGGGGGTTGGATCTGGGATGAGTTGTGGGAGAATGAATATGGTCAAGCCACATTGTATGAAATGTGAAACTCTTAAAGAGTTAATAAAAGTGAAAAAATAAAATAAAAAATGCTGCAAACAAGCCATTGGGAATCATATTATTTCATGCTTACTTAAAATTATATATATATACATATATATATATATGTATATACATGTATATATATATAATGTACACATATATACTACACAGTATAAACTACATATATACATAAATATCACACACGTGTGTGTATATGTATGTGTGTGTATAGTTTAATTGAAGTTATACCAATTGGGGTGACAATGCTTTCCTCAAAAACCCTAGATTACTCCCCAAAATCTCAGTGCCATCCATGGAAAAGCTCCTTTAGAGTTGTTCATCAGTGCAGTCCAAGAGACCCGTAAAATAATATAGGCTATTGCCATGGTCCTTAATGCCTTTCAGAAAAAGAAGGCAAGGTCCTATTGTTGAAGATATAATACACTTTGAATACAGTACTTGGAAGAATCAATCTGGATCTAACCTAAAAGCTGCCTCCCCAAAGACTAGCTCTCATAGTATCAGATGGAGCCATGCAAGCTGCCAAAGGCAGAAAGCTAGTAATAGTCCTGTTCATCTGTATAGTCTATGAACTACAACAATAAGCAACATGGCAAGATATTTTGAAAAGCACAATGGCAGCACTTATATCCTAAGGGTAACCAACAGCCACTCAATTAGACTTTAGGCCCACTCAATGGGAAAGAATATATGTCTGGCACTATATATTAGCCAACTACTCATGGCTGGTGAGGCCATGGAACCTAGAGGAGATACTATTACTATCATATTCTGAAGCCAGTGTAATTGCATGTAAGTACTAAGACTTATATCCTCAGATAAATGTAGCTTTTGTACCTCATTAAAAAACCTTTCCTGTTTTTTTAGCAGCTGGAGTTCATGATAGAAAATCACAACCAGTAAAAATGCAGATATCAACTGACCATAGAGTGCCTGCTCCCAATTAATATGTTTACAACACAACCCCTACACCTAAGGCTCAGGGAACATTCCAGAAGGGAAGAGAGGCACAGATATTATAAGACCTACAGAATCAAGATAGTCTCTAAAGAAAAGAAAGGGCCCAAGTGGAATGGGAGTAGGTATGGATCTGGGAAGAATAAGGAAGGGAGTGTGGGGTAAACACAATCAAGATATGTTGTATGAACTTCCCAAAGAGCTAATAAAAATATTATGTAATTTTTAAAAAATAGAGAAAAAATAATCACCAATTTAATTAATTGAACAACCAATCATTTGTGTAGAAATTCAACTAGGCCTTGATTTTAACACACACTTTGAAATCAGGTCAGATTTGCAAAACTGCTTTTCAATTCTAACTTTAAAAGTATAAAACAATGTAGATTTGATTTAACAATAGAAATAAGTCTACAGAAATATCAAACCCACAAAAGCTGTCAGAAAAAAACATATCTGAAACCATGGAAAAGAATGAAGTAGAAGAGGATGCTATGTTTCTGGAAAATACAAGTCACTATTTCAAAGATGTTTATGAAGTGAATTTACTATCTTTTTAAAAAAATAATATTTATTTATTCATTTATTTATTCATTATTACATGTATCGGTGTTTTGTCTGCATGTACATTATTACACATATCAGTGTTTTGTCTACATCACGTGAATGCAGTATTCATGGAGGCCAGAAGGTAACATTGGATCTGCTGGAACTAGAGTTACAGACAGTTGTGAGCCATGAAAATTGGGTGCTGAAATTTGAACCAGGGTTCTCTGGAAGAGCCATGGTATTCTCTTAACCACTGAGTTACCTCTCCAGCCTCTGAATTAGTAATCTTAATAAAATGTTCTAAAGTTTTTAAAAGGCTATATAAAGCTGTTTACAAATCAACAGATGAATATTTACAATCAATTTTGATGATAGACCAAACATTAAACCCCATTTAGGCAGTATTGGCCTCCCAAGAGTTCAGTTCTCGACCTTAATTCTTTTAAAACTAAATGCACGTATCATGTCTTAGTATAGTGTTTGTGGAAATGTTTTCTTTCCTATCATAAATACATAATAATCTAGGTTTTATCTTTCTATGGGACCTGCGGGGCCTAAAATATTTACTCTCTACACTTCTCTGACTTAGGACCCTTCATATTGGACAACTATATATTTAGCTGATAACCATAAAATAAAGAGGCTAGTATCAGGGATGGAGAGAGCTCAGCAGCTTAGAACACTCGCTGGTCCTCTAGAGTTCTGTTTCCAACGTTGACGTCAGCCTGCTCATAAATGCTGTTAGTGCGGGTTCTAGGGGGGTCGGATGCCCTCTTAGGTACCAACACTCACTTGTCATACACTAGCACAGACACCTTTAAAAGAGGAGGGGAGAGGAGCAATAGGGTTGACTTCGACCTAAAGAGAGACCAGGTTTCTAAGAGCACAAAGGAACAAAGAAAACGTTGGTATTTCCTACCCACCCCTTCCCCTCCCACCCCATTTTCAATCATTTATTGGATTATGGCCACGTCAATCTTGACCTATCAACAAATCAGCTTAGAGCTGGCTATGTAATGACAAAACCGTTTATATAGCCTACATAAGTCCCGCCCCCACCACCTACGACACAAGTATTTCCCATCCAGTTCCCGGATGTTAGCAAAAAGGCTTGGGTTGGCCTCCACCTGGGCTGGCCTCTTCTGCCATCACGTCCCTGCTACTTCCATGGGACTACATCAGGTACCATAGACTTTTGTTCCTTCACCTGCTGTCTCTTCCAAAGCCCTGTCTCCTCTAAGCATGCTCTCCCCAATTTGTCTTTAGGGGCCAGGAGCTTCCTAATCACAGTCTTTACCAGAGTCCTTGTTGTTGTCATCTCATCCTCTGTAGTCGTCTGGTGTCGTCCTGACCGTTGCAGTCTGAGTAGTCAATCAAGGCCTTGTCGAGGTATCTACTAGTGTTATGTCTACCGCAAGGTGTCAAGATCCAGCCAACGAGAGCCGAGACAACCCAGTAACTCTTGAGGGACAGTGGGTACGGGAAGCCACAGAGAGTGGTGCAGTAGGCCTAAATGGGTCCTCTGCCACACCTGAATCTGAAGAAGTAGTGGTCAATTGTCCTCAGATAATCTCTCAAGAGGTGGAGAATACTGGGCCCGAAGGAAGACCGGAGGAAGAGGGTGAGAGGGGAGCGAGTGTAGATATTGAGGAAGATTCGGATATTGAAGCTGTTGCAGAGGAGGTGGAAGAAGAGGAGCAGGAGGGAGAGCAAAGTGTTCTAGCAGATCAAAATGCTGTGGTGGATGCCCATCATTTCCCAATGGCTGGCTTCCGATTTATGTTTCTGGATCTGGTCCACACCATTCTTAACCGTGTCTATTACAACAACCACATCCTGGTTAGAGGCCCCCAAGCACACCAACAGATGGACCCACCTAACACTTCCGAATCTGGCCGCTCAAATGAGCTCCAAGTACCACCCGGGCCTGTCCCATCAACAGTGAGGGCCGCAGGATATGAGCATCAGGGCTCAGACCTTCCGGAGATTATCTCCACATTTCCAGAGCTGGAGGAGCCTGCTGACTTCGAGGAAACAGCAGATCGTTTTCTGCAGGAGTCAACAGCTAGGGCAGCAGAGCAAGCAATAGAAGAGATGGCAGAAGCAGCAGCAGCAGGGGTGGCAGAAGAGGAGACAGCAAAGGAAATCATAGAGCAAGCCATGGCCTCAGAGGGTAAGGAAACAAGGCCTAGGGTCCTATATGAGCCGAACGGTACCGGGCAGGGGTGGGGAGGTAGGAAATAAGAGCAAAGACTGGCACTGGGAGGGAGGTTGCTGTTCTGGCTGAGGCTGCTTCTTCACTGGGCCTAAACAATTGACTCTGCTCAGGACTGGCCTCTGAAATTTGGATGCGAAAGTTGGGTGGGTCACACACCTAAGGTCAAAGGTAGCTGGTTAAAAAACTGTTGTGTTTGTTGTCATTGTTTTTGCTTTTGTTCATTTGTTTTGAGACAGGGTCTCGTTATTTATTTAGCCTGGGTTAGCCTGGAACTCTCAATATAGCACAGGTTGACTTTCACTCACAATTCCCTGCCTCTGCTGGCTACTGAGTGCTGGGATCATAGGCCTATGTCACCAGGCCAGTTCTTATGACATCCTTTCCAGGTGTTTGTTTGTGGCAGTCCCACATAGGCTAGGTTGGCCTTGAACTCCCTATGTAGCCAAGGTGTCCAAAAGAGAGCTTGGGAGCTAATAGAAGAGAAGGTTGACAACAAAAGAACAAGAAAATGGTATTCCTCATTTTGAGTTTATGGTTTTTAAAAGTGTAAAAGTTCTAGGAAATTTGATTCCCTGCATCGGTGAAGTGATGAAGTAGTTTGGGAGCACTTGCTGGGAAAGGAAGTGTTCTTATTCATGACTTGAGAAAAATTCCTTATGCAATTTATATTTGAGGCAAACAAGTATCTTCCACCCAATGTTCTGCCTAAGGTATAATGGATGCAAGGTGACTAATGCTTCTGATGTCTTCTTCAAAGGAGAAGACATGAACATCATTGCATGGGATATTTGCTGGGAAAGGGGAAAATGTCACTAGAGAAATGGTCATGTGGCAGAAATGTAAGGGTTAGGTAAGTGTACTAGGGAAGGTACCCAACTACTGTCTTTATAGTTCCTCATGTTTCCCTGTTCCTCCCAAAAGTAGATGTGTATGGTACTATTGACTGGGAAATAAGCACATTTTTTCCTGTGTGGTTTGTAATGATCTTTACTAAATAAATAGGTGAAAACCATTGTGCTAGACAGAATGAAAATGACAACATAATTGATGAGGAGGAAGAAAAAGGAGAAGCACTTGGTGAAATGGATTCAGATACAACAGAGGACTGCATCAACAAATTCAGGTTTCTGTGTATAGCTTTGAGTATCAATCGCTATCCCTATAGCTATTTATCACCTTTTTCTTTTTAAATTCTAATTAATTAATTGAGGAAAGCTTTATTGTGAATTCAAACAAAATTCAATTTAACTTTCTTAGGATGTGACTAAAATATTCGTGTATCTACTAATCTAAAATGTGGTGTGTTTTTATGTGGCTGTCCCTCACTTACTCTGAGGTCTTTTGTACATGAATGTAAGATTAATAACAAGTGGTAAAGATATTAGACTTTATACCCACATCAGATTTAGATGAATATCTGTTTAGAGAACAATTGTATGAAGTAACAGTGGTAATGGCTAGGCCAGGCACTAATTGAGTCCCCAGTGCTTGGCCACAGTTATGCAGTTACCTATAGTAAGTAGGAAACAGCGCCTTTAATATCACTATGGACAAATAGTAAAAATGTTAGACACTTCAAGTAAGATCATTTCTAATGGTTAACACCTATTCACTTAGCTGTAAATTTTTATATTTTATACCAGTCAAAAGGAATTTAGTTCTAATATGATCATTTAGCACCAAATTGATAATTAAAATTTAAGGAGTATGTCTTTAAATGATTAATTTTTCTTCTCTTTTCTTTCTTTCTTTCTTTTTTTTTTTTTTCACAGCTGAGTACTCCATAAAATATGTGGAAGCAAAGGTCCGGGAGGGTAAGGAAGCATCATTTGTGGGACTAGCACTGGCTTTTATAGCTCAGGGACATTCTTTACATACCAACAGAGCCTTTCAAGCAGAATGTACAAGACTGAGGTCTTTGCTCACTGGGTTGATAGAGTGTGTGAAGTTAACATGTGCAGGGCTCTGAGTTCGAATCTTGGGAGCTGACCACATGCTTTTGTGTGTGTGTGTGTGTGTGTGTGTGTGTGTGTGTGTGTGTGTGTGAAGGACAGACTAAAAGCCAAAAAGTTGGTGTAATGACTTGATCAGTTACATAGACACCCTGATAGCCATGGGTTTGATTCATAAGAGGCAAGCATGTTGTTCTTCTGTGATTGTTGAGATATAGGACAAACACAGCAGGCATGTACAAGGGCTGATCATTTTCTTGAATATAGGAATCAGATTAATCTTGTATAATTTTCCATTTTCTCTCGTAGTTAAGAAAAAATAGGAAGAAAAGGACGAAGAAGAAAGGTTTACTGAAGTTCACCAAATTTATGCTTTCAATTTCCTAGCAGCCCAACAAAATTTCAACAGGGACTTCATCCTAAAGTTCATTATCCAATAGCAAAATCCTCCTTCTAAATTTAACATGGCTCATTCAAGTTCCAAATGAAACAATGTTATGTGGTAAAATAAAATATAGGCATGACTTGGAGACAACACTGATATTCTATTTTACTGCTTTCGTGTTCATTTGACAGGGAACTTTGCAGTATTTCATACTTATTTTAAGTCCTTTATTTCAGTCCAATAATTAAAATAACAAGCATAAAGCAATTTTATAAGCAGGAAGATGAAGTTTAAGGTATTAGTGAAAACTCCATGATACTATCCAGTTATGTGTGCATTTTCTCTTACCTATTACAGATATATTTGACAATATCTGATAAAGCAAAAAAACATATTGTAAAAAGAAATAGCAATATTAGTAGTTTATATTTAGATAAATGCTCCTGACTCATTTCTTTGGCCATATTACTTTCATTGTGAAGCAAACTTATTTTAGCTATTTTATTGTGGCTCAAATGAAATTAAAATGTCAGTTCTAAAACAATTTTTATTTGTGAGATAGCAAGGCGTTGATGTTTTGTTCTCTCCTACATGAGTGACTACTCTTGTGTAGCTATTGAATCTTTTAATTACAGCTAGTCTGATTTGACATATGCCGTGTGAAAAACAATTACAATATCTTATTGACTACATGCCTAAATGACAACCTATTGGGCTAACTTTTGAATATATTATCTTTTTTATTATATTTTTCAATACAAGTTTTTTTTTTTTAGCTATTTAAGGATTTCAAGGGACTTTTCAAAAGATTTTCTTTTTACTTTTTATATATGTGCGAGTATCTCAGTGTGTGGGTGAGTGCCCATATAGACCAGAAGAAAGCGCTGGATCCTTTGGAGCTGGAGTTACAAGAGGTGTAAGGGTTGGGAAGAGAACTCCAGTCCTCAGGAAGAACAGTGAATGCTCTCAAGTGCTGAATTAACACTCTAGTCCCTGGAATCCTTTTTGATTAATTTTTCCCTTTATCAGAATGTCTTCTTTAGCTTTTCTTAGTTAGAGTTAAGCTACTATCTGGTCAGATACAGGGG
>NC_045030.1:41490649-41491662 GCF_008632895.1 Mastomys coucha
GCTAAGACAATTAGCTTGTAGGCAACAGAAAGATGGATTTTGCTTTATAATTCACTGAAGTTGTGGCTTTTTGATTGAATAAAATAATTATTTGAAGGTGTGCATTGAATGCCGTCTTTTCGGTTTGTGTTCATGGTCCTATTTTGGTTTTCAGTACTTATAGCCTTGTTTATTTTTAGCCTGTGACCCCCTGAATACACTTGGCTCTCTTCTCAGTCTGAAGTATTCTTTCCAGTATTCTCTGCGTGGCTGGTTTGGTGGACATGAATTATTTAACCTTGTTTGTATCATGAAAAATTCTTTTTTCTTCAATTCTGGAAGTTAGTTTTGCTTGACAGAGTCAGCTGGGATTGGTATCCGAAGTCTCTTACAGCTTGGAGTACACTGCTTTCTGCAGTGTACTGGTGGTAATTTCTCTGGATAAGAAAATCATTTCAAGCTTAGCATAAAACCAGTTTTCATTGTCATGAAAAAGGCAAATCGTTTGATTTTTGCAACATAAAAATGAAAAATTGCATATGGACATTAACCAACTTGCAAAACAAAATCAAACTGAATAGTATTTTCAACAAGTTCTTAATTTTACCTACCTCTATCTGCCTGTATTACTGAAAATGGTTTATAAATTGTACCAGGAAGGAAACATAGTACCATGTGACTGGGAAATACTGAGATCTGACTATGCCCCTTTCAAATATGTCCTTTAAAAATGTAAGAGTGTGTGTGCAGAGGGTGCACACACTGCAAGCATACGTGGAGGTATTCCCCTGAAATCCTCAGAGCTCCCGTACTGCTTTGATTACAAACACATGTTACCACCTAGTTGGTGCTATGATCCAAACTCATGTTTCCCTGTTTGAGCAGTAAGAACTTCACTCAGTGAACCATCTCCCCAGCACCTTTAAAAAATGATTTTTTTATTAGATATTTTCTTTATTTACATGTCAAATAATATCTCCTCTCCCGGTTTCCCCTCTGGAAAAAAAAAAGAAAGAAAGAAAAAGAAAGGAAAA
>NC_045030.1:41494086-41500250 GCF_008632895.1 Mastomys coucha
ACTGTCAGAGCCTCTCAGGAGACAGCTATATCAGGCTCCTGTCATCCAGCACTTGCTGACATCCACAAAAGTGTCTGGATTTGATGGTTGAATGTGGGAAGGATTCCCAGGTGGGGCAGTCTCTGGATTGTTCTTCCTTTAGTCTCTGCTCTATAGTTTATCTTCGAAACTCCTTCCATGGGTATTTTGATCCCCCTTTTAAGAATGAACGAAGTGTCACTCTCTGATAAGTAATATTAGCCCAGAAGCTCGGAATACCCAAAATACAATCCACAAACCACAAAAGACTCAAGAAGAAGGAAGACCAAAGTGTGGACACTTTGTTCCTTCTTTAAAAAACTATTTTAGCCATTTCAAGTCATCCAAACTCTCAGTCTTCTTGAGAACCTTTTACTATTGCTGAAATTGGACTGACATGCTTTCAAGACTATTCTGCTTGCTAGAATCAATACTGGATGGAAACTGACAAACTGCTCCCTTTAAGCATGTCTCAGGATCAAGTTTATACTGACTTCCTATACTATGAGGAATAAATAGAAAATTAAAATGGGAGGCATGTGTTTGAACATTTTTTAAAGGGTAAGAATTTCATACTAATTTAAAAATAGGAGGCCTGTTTATTCATTGGATGACGGACATGTCATTCCTGAATTTTCAGCAAATCAATGTCCAGTTAGGTATGCAAGGGGGAGGGGGGGAAGTGGCTCTTGGCTGATTCTTGGTTAACACTGACCCCTATCCCCTATCGTCCCTATCCCCT
This sequence comes from Mastomys coucha, assembly GCF_008632895.1. Lineage (NCBI taxonomy): Eukaryota > Metazoa > Chordata > Mammalia > Rodentia > Muridae > Mastomys > Mastomys coucha. The sequence continues at coordinate 41,494,847 of NC_045030.1, forward strand.
AGCATCATTTTCTCTTCTGCCTAGACTTGTGGAATAAAGTCTGGGTTTTCCGTTCCTGAGACTGTACACCTGTCTACCCGTGGGAATTCTCACAAGTAGCACTAAATAGAATGCTAAACTTTAGATTATCTCCCCCGCAGCACCTACTCTGTCCAGGCCCCCTCCATTACCTTAGTCTTCACTTCCTAATTTAGCCGTTACCCTTTTGCCCCTGGGGTCCTATTGGGCCCCTATCCCCTTTTAGCTCCCTTCATTACTGCAATCCCCATCTCTTGCCTTAGCCCCTCAACCCCTTTTCACCATTGGGCCTCTCTTCCCCTCAGCCCCTACTTCTCACCCCACCCTTCACCTCATTTCAAGGATTTCTACAAAGATAATGGAAGTAATAGAAACAGCCAGACAAAAGAAAAAGGGGTTAATTTAGTACAGCAGCTCCTCAGTACCTCTTTTTAAGACTATTAACGAGTTGTTATCACTCAGACCTAGTAGCTGTCTTCTACCTGGGCCAATATCTGTTTAGTGAACAGTTAGTAACCAGAGCAGCTTGAGCCAGGCACTGATTGACTCCAGTTATACAGTTCATCTCCTGTAGTGACTGTGAGATGATGCCTTTTAAACCATTGTTACTGACAAACAGAAAAAAGCTATTAAGCACAGGCAATACCATCCTGTGTGACTAAATGTTAGCTAAATGTTAATTGATGAATTTTATATTTTTGTCATTGCCTTAGAATTATTACTAAATTGGTAATTAAGTTTTACTTTTTGTCTTGTTTGTAAGTCTACTTCAGTGACCAGGAAGTGTTTTGTACTCTTTTCTATTTACTTTTTGTTAATATATCTGTGTTTTGTGACAGAGGTTTGCTATTCAGGCCAAAATGGCCTGAAACTCACTGTATAGACCACGTTGATATCAAATTTACAAAAGAACTCCCATTTTAGATACTGAAGTACTGCGATTAGAAGTGAAATACTCATGCCCAGCTTCACTTTTAAATTTTTATTATTCCTGCCCTCATATTTTCAATCGTGTAATTCCTAATACTAATATGCTGTTTCTTTTCCATCCTCCTCCCTGATTCCCCTCCCTACATTCCTTCCTCACCCTCATGTTTTCCTCCTATTTTTTGTTGTTGTTCTTTTTATAATCAAAATCTTTAAGATTGGGAGGTTTATATATATCTCCAAATGCTCTCTCAAGTGAAAAGCAATCACCCAGTGTTAGGAAAGGAGGGAAAGATATTGGGGTCACATAATTGAAGCCACATTTGGATAAGTACTGTCGCATTGCAACATACAAGCTACAAAAGGAAAACATGTCCTCTTGATTAATTCAGTACACAGATGTAGAAGATCTATGGAGCTGTCTAGCTCTATTTAGAGAGTCATTAAGGCTGGTTGACATTTAGTTACTCAACTATTCAACTGATTCTGAAGTCAGGAGATATCAAAGGAAGGACTATTGACTGTTTGAGGGATTTTCAGTTTTCAGAAGGCCTCACAACTTTTAAGGCTGATATCATTTTGCTTTTCATCACCCAAAGGTGTCTTTCCATGGCATGTGTCATTTCTCCTTCTTGTTGGAAATACATCTCACAATGTTTGGTAATGTTAAAAATCAATTTTAAAAATAGAGAGAAATACTGTCAGGTTTTATTTACATAGTCTTGACTAAAATCTGTGGTTTTCCTCTGGCATTTTTAATTTCATTGAAAAATGAACTTGTTTTAAATTACTTTATGTACCCAAAGTAAATTAAAATGCCATGCCTAAAACAGTTTTTGTGTAAAGAGGCAGATGGAGGCAAGCCTACATTAATCACTGAATGCATGTGACAACTAAGTACCTACTTGAAGTAGAGCTACTTGGATATTAGATGGACTCTTTGGAGTGTAATTTTCAAATGAACAGTTAAAAAGTCAACATACAAAATGATATGGCTCTTGTGTGTGTGTGTGTGTGTGTGTGTGCATGTGCGTGCGTGTGTGTGATTTTCTTTGTTCTTATTTAGCTCTTTCCAGTTACACTGCCTCATCTTTCCTGCCCTAGACACCTTCCTCCTTCTAAAAAGTCTTCTCTTTGGCTTTTCTGTGACATGTATTCCATTTTCCTCTCTTTTTTTCATCTCTCATCTTTCTTGAATCTTTTCTTCCCTTTTCATGGTCTCTCTCCTACTTCCATGAAACACACACACACACACACACATATATACACACACACAGAGACATTTGAATCTAAATTCCATATATAGGAGAAAATGTTGTATTTATTTTTTTTTAAGTGTGGCTTATTTTGCTTAGCATAATGATCTCCAATTTCATCCAATTTCCTGGAGATTTCATTATTTCATTTCTTCATGCAAATGGAGATAAAAGTTCTGTTTTGTGTATGCTCCATGTTCTATTGCTATATTCACCTCTTGAACAGCTGTGCTGGTTCCATTTTTTTTAAAACTATTTTGAATAGGGCAGCAGTAAATATGTATGTGTATACATCTCTATGGACTGCTGACTTGGAGTGCTTTGAGTATATCTCTGGAACTGGTATAGTTGAGTATTTGGTATTTCTATTTTCTGGGTTTGCTTTTTTGTTTGTTTGTTTTGGAGGAACCTCCACACCAATTTTCCTATCAACTATACTAGTTTATATTCCCCTTGGCAGTATATAAAAGTTGCTCTCTTCCTATATCAATGCCAATATTTATCATTTGTTTTCTTCATAATAGCCATTCCAACTAGGGTGAGGGGCAATCTCACAACTACCTTTCCTGTTCCATAAGATACTAAGCACTATTTTCAAATATTTAGAGAACACTCGTATTTTTTTCTTTTGAGAAATGCTTATTCATTACAATAACCTCTTTGTTGATAAGACAATTTTTGTTTACCAAATCATTCTGGGTATTTATATATTCTAGATATTAATCTATCTGATGTATAGATGAAATTTTTTTCTCATTCCTTAGGTTGTCTTTTCACCCTAGTGATTGTTACCTTTGTGATTAAAAATGATTCTGAATTTCATGCAAATCACTTGTCCTTTTGGGGATTCTTTGATATTCTATTAGAGTCCTATTCACAAATTCCCTGCCTGTATGTTTATAACGTGAAGTGCTTTACCTAGGTTTTCCTCTGGCAATTTCAAAGTTTTATGTCTTAAATTATGGTCTTTCATAGATCTTGTATTGATTTTATTCAGGGTGATAGGTGGGGATCTAGCTCCATTCTTCTATGTGTGGATGTCCAGTGTGAGAAAGTACTAATTACTTAATTTTTTGAGACTGGGCCTCACTATATAGCCCTGGATGTTCTAGAGCCCATGATAGTCTCAGAGTCACAGACCATCCTGCTTCTGCTTCCCCAGTGCTGGAATTAAAAGTGTGTGGTACAAGGCCCAGCCTTCCCTTATTTCTTGAATCTAAGGTATGTAATTATTGCTTGACCTTGCTTCCTGGGAGTACATCTAAGTTGGGGGCCAAGAATACTAATCTATGACTGTCTCCTGGATAGTAGGTGGAATATCCTTAGAGCAGGTTAAGTATATACTATTTGTCTTTTAGCTAGTCTTGTACAGCCCTTTTCAAATTTCACACATTGGAATTTTCTTACAGCTTGAACACGAGGCTCAATTAAACATGTCTCCTTTGTGTTGTTAGTCAGGATTGGTTGCAGAAATCTTTGTGGAATAAGCACTCCAACACTAATAAAAGCAGAAGATAGGAAATATCACCAGTGGACTAAAGCCAAGATAACTCCTGAAAGGCCTCAGTCCTGGGTCGAGTTTCCATTCTCATTTTATACTCAAAAGCCACAAGGTGGGGTGGTGGGCAAGCAAGAGAAATTTTATAGAAGGTATGAGGCAGTCAGAAGATTGTTAAGGGCAACAACTTATTGTTTTAGCTATTTCTCTAGCTCATTCTTTTCCAGGCAGCGAGGAATGTCATGCTTGGCAAATAAGCAGTATAAGCAGCACTTTAAGTAAATCACTAAACCAGTATCTAATAATTGGTCTTTTTTCAGCAACATATGAGAAATTTGTTTATTTTTCTTTATGATACCATCATAAAAGAGTAACTTGACACACCACCCAGTTTGTCTAAAGGAATATAATTAAAGTAAATAGATAGGAACAAATAATGATTAAAGAAGATGGTAATGTCACTATATTTTCTTTTATTGAACTAGATTATTTTATCACGTAATACATCCTGATTATGATTTCCCCTCCCCCTGATCCTTCCAGTTCCTTCTCACATCACCTCTCATCCAGATCCATTCCCTTCCTGTCTCTCATTTAAAAACAACAGGCTTCTAAAAGATAATAATACAATATAACAAAATAAAATATAACAAGATAAACAAGAACTATCACATCAAAGTTGGAAAAGAGCCCAAGACTTGCACAACCGTCAGAAACTCATTCATTTTGTCACTCAGAAAGTCCATAAAAACACCAAACTGGAAGCTATGAGAACAGAGGACCTGGAGCAGATCTGTGCAGGCCCTGTGCATACTGCTTTAGTTGTAACCTTATTCTATTTTACATATCTGTATTATTTTGATATTTAGCTCATTCTTATGGTTTTAGCTAAATGCTTGAGTACCATATGGAACAAGAATGCCGTGATTGGGTACTGTGGTGATTTGAATAAGAATGCCCCCCATGGGCTCATATATTTTAATGCTTTCCTTGAGGAGTGGTACCACTTGAGAAGTATTAAGTGGTATGGCCTTGTTGGAGTGGGTGTGGGTTTGTTGGAGGAAGTTTCAAAAGGCCAAACTAGTCTCAATGTTTCTCTCTTCTAGCTGCCTGCAGACTCAGATGTAGAACTCTCAGCTATTTCTTTTCTTTTTATTCTTCTTTCATAAAGTGCATCCCAATGATACCCTTCCTCTCATTTCCTCTCCACACTCTCCAATTTCCCCTCTCCCCTACTTCTCTGTTTCCATTCAGAAAACAGTGAGCTTCCCAGGGATATCAAACCAACATGGCATAACAAGATGCAATGAGGCTAGGCACAAACCCTCATATCAGGGCTGGACAAGGCAACTCAGTTGGAGGGGGAAAGCAGGCTATTAAACTTGGAGAAATAAGTCTCAGCTATTTTTTCTAGTACTGTGTCTGCCTAAATGCTGTCATGCTTCTCGCCATGATGAGAATGGACTAAACCTACAAAACTGTAAGCTGGCCCAATTAAATGCTTTCTTTTCTAAGAGTTGCTGTAGTTATGATGGTTCTTCCCAGCAATAAAACACGAAGATAGGCACCTTTGTTATAATTCCTGATTTTAGAAAAATAATTTCTTTTTCTTTCACATTTAGCATAATGTTGGCTATAGGTTTATCACCTTTGTTATATTGGGCTACTTTCCTTCTGTTTTTTTATTGATTCTTTGTGAATTTCA
>NC_045030.1:41500260-41507150 GCF_008632895.1 Mastomys coucha
GAGGTCCACCTGCCTCTGCCTCCCAAGTGCTAGGATTAAAGGCGTGCGCCACCACTGCCCGGCCACATCATACATCTTAATCCCACTCATTTTCCAGTCTTTCCATATCTACCCTTCACCCTTGTAACCCCACCAAAAAAAATGAAAATAAATATAAAGAATAAAATATGTCATAGTGGAAGCTGTAGTATGTCATGGTATGTCCCACAATATACCATTTTGTTCAAACAGCTTACTTCCAAATGTTCATTGCAGTGAGTCATTGGTCTAGCTTAAGGCCACTCATTTCTGCAACACCATCAATACTGTATCTTTACCAAGACTCCTCTCAGATATCCTGTTTCCCTGAATCATGGAGATCCTGAAACTTTGGTTCTGCAGTACCAGTCCCTTCATGAACTCCAGCAGCTCGTAGGTGGAGTAGATGTTAGGATGGGCCAACTCGAAGGCCTGGATCTGGGCCTGGATGGTAACTGAGTTGGTCTGCCTGCCAAATCTCCTTTTCCTCAAAAATGGGGCAAGCTTTCCTGGACCCATGCCATCAGGGCTAACTCTCCTTCCCAGGGGAAGGGTAGGGCTAGCTCTCCTATGCCCAAGCTGCCAGGGTCAGGTCTTCCAGGATGTCCAGACAAGGGGTAGGGTCATCTCTCCTGAGTGCCACAGTCATCAAAGAACAGGCTAGCTTTCCTGCACTAACACCACTGGGGCCAGAGCCTCATGGTATGGGTTGTGGGAGAGCTGTCCCCATCCCTGGCTTTCTATTTTTTTCTTCAGAACCTGTATCACATTGGGATGCTAGACTTTGAAAAAAGACTTTTTCTGTGGCTATTGAGATGATTGTGTGATTTCTACCCTTAAGTGTATCTATGTTATCACATTATATTTATTGATATTTTTTATGTTGAACCAATCCTGTAACCATGGGAGGAAATCAGTTTGGACATGATGAACAATAATTTTGAAGTGTTCTATAACTTGTAAGAATTTTTAAAATGTCTTCAGTTTTTATATGATGATATCATTGCCTCCTTCTAAGACCTCACATGCCCCTCCTAGCCCCCCCCCCTTTAAAATTCATGGCCTCTTTATTTTGAAAAAATAAAGAAAATTCGCACTTATGTCTATCAGGGAATGTGGTCTACAGTTTTCTCTTTGGGTTGTACTCTGATCTAGTTTTCATATTGGCATAATAGTGGCTTATAGATCATGTTTATAGGTATCTTTTCCTTTTTGATTTGTGAGGTGTTGATATTAGCTCTTCTTCAAAAGTTCACTATGATTTGGCAGTGAATCTACCCAGTTGTGAGTTTCCTTGTGGGGATTCTTAGTCACTGCCTTCATCCCATTGCACATTATAAAACTATTAAGTGGTTTTATTTGTCTTGCTCTCCTAAAGCCATAGGCACTGACTTTTGCACTGAATAGATCCTCTCCACACAGTAGAGTAGACTTGACCCTTCTGCAGCCCACTTTATTAACATGGGTGTTGATGTTTAAAACTTTACCATCATATAATATTTCTTATGACTTGAACCACATAATGAAGCAGAATCACAAAGCCTGTTGTCATTATTGCTTAAATTGAAAGGACAGAGTGGGTCAATAGATGGGTATTCACATAGTATGGTTTGGTACACTACACTGGTTATGATTTGTTATTATGTTGTACGACCTGTTAAAATAGCATTGTTCTTTAGATCTAGTTATGAAGGATATATTTCTTGACCTCTATATTTCTGAAGTCACATCTTGGCCATTTTCTAGTTTTATTTCTCATTAGATGACCAGGAACTTATGAAAACAGGGTCTCCCATTATTCTAGAATATGCCCCCATGTAGTTAATATCTCTATTTTCCAGTCTGCTTCTAGAGGCCACATGCTGCTCTTGACATGGGTCACTCTTGGTAAATCTGACTGTCCTACCAGGGTAGAGGCTCCCAGAACTAAGTGTGCTTGCATGCCTAGAATAGGACCTAGGGCTTTGTCTAGGAGATAGGCCAGAGACTAGAGTGGGAAGTGGGAAAGAATGGTCACATCTTTGTTTAGGCCTTTTAGTGGTTTGAATGTTCTAAAATCCTTTCTAGTCTCTCAGATCATTATTAATATTACATGAAAAAATGATAAACTATTACATAAAACATGTTGGGATTGAGAGGGGTTGCTTGGTTGGTTTTGTTGTCCTTTTTTCAAGGCAGGGTTTCTCTGTGTAACCCTTGCCATCCTGGAACTTGTTCTATAGACCAGGCTGACCTTAAATTGAGAGATTCCTCTGTCTCTGCCTCCCGAAGTACTGGGACTAAAGGTGTGAGCCACCACCATCAGGCCCATAAAGCATGTTATTGGTTGATTTAAATGTGGATATTTCCAACTGAGCTCCAGGTCTGAAAATCAGCTAATCATCTTACTAGCCAGACTAAAGAAATGGTCGTTAGAACTCTCTTGCTTTCCTCTCCTCCTTGTGCCATGCATTTTATGCATGATCCCAGTGGCCCCATGGCAGTTCATAAGCCCATCTTTCTATAAGACTTAGACTCAGTCCTCAAGCTGGCTGGATTATAGCCACCATGTGCCATGTCCCTTTTTCCATCGAACAATGGAACACTTGGAAGCCATCAGCTTTTGTCAACTACAGCAGTGTGGAGAATAATTCTATTCAGAGCAACCTCTTAAAATGTTGCTCCTGTGACAATCTTCAGTCTGAGTTGTCAATATTCTATTTCCCCCTCCCTCATTTCCCAGAATGAGATGGACTACAGAACAACCTTTATTGAATTTATTTGCTTTGCATTAATCAAAAACAAAGAAAACTAAAAAGAAAAAAAGAAAACTTATCAGAATAAATTTCTAAGCACTAAAAAACTTAACATTATGATTAAAAACTGAGTTTTCTTAGTAATGGGAGAAATATTATTCATGGGGAGTTCTCATAGTGAGAATGATGTAATGGAGGTATAGGTAAAAATGGGGAAGGGAAGTGTTAGAGCTGATATACTAGAACTATGTATGTTAAGGGCATTTATATAAACAAATTATTCACTATGGTTATTATATATGGAATGAAATCCAGTCAGTGAAAACCTTAACATTATTGAAAAGGGAAAAACTAGAGGATTAAAATAAAGAGGTGTTTTCTAGATTAAAGGGAAAAAATCCAGCATGTCGTTGTACAGTGTCTCATCATACCATCATCAGCAAAGACCCAGCACCAGTTACTTAAGCTAGCTATAGAATCTCATTGCCTCTCTAGACTTGGTTTTGAACATAGAGGCATCCAACATAGATGCTCAAGACTGCATTTCTTTTTAAGCAAAGCAAACACCAAGTGACAGAAGTAGATGTCCTTTGGATTTAGGAAAAATGATCCTAGGTTTACTGTTAAGGCATCTAAAGGTGGCATTCTTATAATGTTTGCTAGACTGAGAGATAGAATAAATGTGGAGAATTTAAAAATGAAAAGGTTAATTAAGGTAGGGAAAACCCACCCACCATAGGTGACACTATTCACTAGGCTTGGATCCTGAACTATGTATATTAAAGGGAGAAAGTAAATTGAGGACTAGAATTCATTACTTTCCATTTCTTGCCTGGAAAAGCAATGTGACTAACTTCCTCAAGTTCTGGCTGCCAGGAATTCCCTGCAGTGATGGAATATACATTAGAATTCTGCCAAAAATAAGCTCTTTCTCCATTAGGTTGATTTTATCAGAGAATTTATTACAGCAATAGGAAAATTATCTAAGACTCTGAGTTACACAGAGTTCTCTGCCCTAAGCCTGGAGCCAGAGAGGAAAGTCACTCTCCAGAGGCAGCAGATACACAGTCTAACTAGTGAATTTGCCACCTGCCTGGTAGAAAAAGTACATCCATTCCCTAGGTTCAATCACCCGAATCATTCCACTAAAATTATTTGATTGAAGGAAATGGCCACCTTTAAGTTGCTGAAGCAAAATATGGTTGCTTTCGTTCTTTAAAGGCACAATGTCTAAAGTTAATAATTTTACAATTCTGTAGCATAGCTTTGCGGGAGAGCATGCTGGGCTTGGGATGTTGGTAGTGAGTTACTGAGGGTTAGACATTAATAGCGTTTATTTCATCTGAATAATTAAAAATGTTAATTCCTATTTCTAAAGTTATTTTCCCCAATAAAAAATAGCCCTGGCAAAAAATATTATATGGAATTACCATAGTTACAGGCAATTATTACTGAAAATGCTGATGCTCCATCCAGGAGCTATTTAGTGCATGGCGTCTGCAATTTGGCTCCATGCTTGGGCTTTCTTCTTGGCCATTAAGAACCACTCAGGCTCCTCAGGTTGTGGAAATCTGGGTGGAAGACTAGAAGATCGTCTGCTTTCTTTTTCCTTGGTATATGAGTAAATCACGGTCTGATCATCAAATGCAACTGGAATCATAGCAAACAACACACAGTCAGAAAAAAACAGAGACACTGAAATATGTTTAAAGCTAAAATGAAGTGGACCATTCTTTCTGGTTTTTTCTGATCACCCAGTACAACCACTGTTCTCTTAGGAGTCACTGTTCTAAAAAGTTGTTGCTTGGGCAAATGCCACAATAGGTTATGTCCAGGAACAATATCAACATGGATATGGCCATAGGGTCCTAACCATGAGAAGGGATATGAGATAATTCCTGCAATATAACAGCCAAAATCTTTTGTTGTTTTTGTTTGTTTGTTTGTTTGTTTGTTATTTGAGGCAGGAAAAGATCCTCCTGCCTTTGCCTCTCAAGTGCTGGGATTAAAGGCATTTGCCACCACTGCCCATCTATAACAGCCAATCTTTTGACTTTCATTATTTGAATATCTTATACTTTTGAACTCACATCCAAAGGGAAACATATTATACCTATTCCTTTTTTTAATTTAAGATCAGTTTTTGGTAGTCACTGTCATTGTGAAATTAAATGACTGATGGCTCAATAGATTTATCTAATAACCTATGAAACAATAACATGCCAACTACCATAGCTAAGCAGATTACTCTGTTTCCCAACTCCACTGCCTCCCTCATCCTGCTTTATGGATGATGAGCCTAATTCAATGGTTTCAACTAAGCCAGTGGTTTTCAATTCTAATTACATATTGGAGCCACCCAGGAATTAAAAAAAAAATACTAATTTATCTGGGCATGATGACACATGCTTGTAATCCCAGTATTTAGGGGGCTGTGGCGGGAGGCCTGGGGGTTTACTGCACTACATTGGGCAAAAATCCAATGGCAACTACAACAACCACAGAACAAAGAAACAAACACACAAAAGAGAGCAGTGCTCATGCAATTTCTTAAACTAACAGAATAAGTAGGATGGCATCAGTCATCTATCATTTACAAGCTTCCTGGAGGTTCAGGAGAGTTGAGATCCACATTTCAGGAATAAGCTCATAAGACGTGGAACAAGGTGATGACTACTATTTCTACAGCCAAATAATGGGTTCCTGAATCCCTAGTTGTTTTTTGTTTTTTGGTTTTTGTTTTTTGTTTTTTTCATGAAAGGGATTAATGGCAAAAACAAAGAAAGCAGAATGTAAAGCTGTCCCACTCCTTCAGCTTCGGCTGAGGAAATCCCTCTGGCACATAACTCTCATTGATGAGCTCACAGTGTATCATTTCCTATGACATTTATTTGCAGCTGCCAAGTGTTGGTCAAGAGTTAAAAATAAATCAATAGTACTGGGCCTATGCAGTGGATTTTTTTGTCAACAGTTTCATTGAGGATAGAACAAGTGAAGATATATTGTTTTGCTATCACCTAGAAAGAGACTTGGTCCTTTCATTTTTTCCCTAGCAACAAGAATGTTTTGTGCCTCGCCTTGAAAGCTGCTTTAGTGAAGTAAAAGACTAGAAAGGGCTATGGAAATTACACTCTGGACTTAGATATTCTAACAATTGGGTTTTCTTAAAGTAAGTTAATGTCTGTTGCATTTCCTGGAAGAGGCATGAAAGAAACATGAAGCTGATTTTAAAATACATTGAATAAATCTGAAGTTACAAAACATTTCACTACATTCCTTCATGGCTATTTTGAGCAGGCCAGCATGAGTGTTCTCACCGGATTTTGTAGTCTGCCTAAACTGTGGCAACTTATGTCTGGCAACAGTGGAAAGAGAAGTCATCTTCTGTGGGATATCAGTTACTGGTTCAAATTCCTGTAATATCAAAATGAAAACAAAAAATGTATAAGTCCTGACAATAAAGACAGCAAATACCTTAGGCAATTGCATGGTGCAATCCCTGTCCTGAATACTATGAGTCCAACAGTAATCAGAAAAAAGAGATATAGATATAGGATATAGATATTGATGCAGAGGTATACATCTGGATAGAAATATATAAGTATAGAAATTAATTATATAGATCCATAACAAAAGATATCACAAAGCTCCATACCAAAGATAGCATAAAGCTCCTTGATCTTAGAATACATCCATACATGCATGCATGAATATAATTTAATGATTGATTTGGAATATATTACTTAATGATTTTATTTTATGTATACAAATGTTTTTCTGCATATATGTATGTATACCACAGGCACTGCCTCTGAGGCTAGAAGAGAGTATTGTACCCCTTTAACTGAAGTTAAAGATGGTCATGAGCTACACAAGCTGGACTTAGCCCCTCCCCCCTCACATATGTAACAGACATATGTGAAGCTCAGTTTTTATGTGGGTCCAGGACAACTGGAGCAGGGTCTATCCCAAAAGCTGTCGCTTGTCCGTGGGCTATGTTCTTCTAGCTGGGATGCCTTGTCCAGTCTCAGTGGGAGAGGATGTGCCTAGCCTTTCAGAGACTTGATGGGCCAGGGTCAGGGGATACCAGGGAGTCTTCCAACTGCTCAGAAAAAAAGGAGTGGGGAAAGGATTGTG
>NC_045030.1:41507241-41510074 GCF_008632895.1 Mastomys coucha
ATAAATAAGAAAGAAAGAAAGAAAGAAAGAAAGAAAGAAAGAAAGAAAGAAAGAAAGAAAGGTAGATTTTAAAAAAAGATGGTCATATAGGTTCTGGAAACTGAACCCATGTCCTCTGCAAGAGCACCAAGTGCTCATAACCACTGAGCAATCTCTCCTGTCCCATAACTTACATTATCAACAAAACCCAAACTGACTTGTTGGCCACTCTTCTTTCAGACTTAGAAGAAATGTTATCTAGCTACACAGAGAGTGTAAACAGATTGAGATGAGACTACCTTCTGTTTTGTCTACAGACTTAGCGCCCTGACTGTGCTTATCTCCACTGATCTCAGACGCTAAGCACGACCAGACCTGGTTATTACTTGAATGGTAGAACAACCTTCTCTCTAGCATTGGGCCACTTTATAGCTGTGAGCTTACCAAACGCTCCGGTCACATATAAAGCTGATCAGTTGCTTGAGGTGAGCACTTTAAGACATTTTAAGACATTCCAACATTTGTTGGTATATGACTAGAAGTGGTTTTTTTCTGCCTGCAAATGGTGCAGCTGTGTGGTTTTAGACCTTTAAAGTTGATATCTACACAACTGTCCTAAGCCAAAATATTTACACATTTTGTCAGGGTATTTTCCCCTGACAAAAAAAAGGTAACCATAGTGAGCTTTACCCTTTTATGATCCTCCTGTCACGTAAACACTAAGGACAAAAAAGGGAAAGCTCTTTTTACAAAATAAGGTTAACCACACCACATGATTTCCTCAATAAATTTAGTCAGAACTTAGAAGCATAGAATTTCGGATGTAGCTTTTGATATGTAAATGCAATATGCTTTCTTGAGGTCTGTTTTCTGCAGGTTTTCTAAGAAGAGAACAAGGCATCATGCATCATTCCATCATCTCTGATCCTTGTGCCTAGCTCATCCTGTAGCATTTTAAAATTCACATGTAGATGTGAAACCAAACCAAATCGGTACATAGAAGTGCAAACATCAACACCTAAATATACATATTTAGGAACTGATGAAAAGGTGTGCATAATGGAACTCTGGGTAAAAAACAGATACCTTTTTCCTATGGTTTCTCTTCCCAGTTTTAATAATGCATGGTCAATTACAGTTTAAACATACTCAATGAGAATTTTCATAAATACCTGATAAACTTTACATTGAATGCCATATTAGCAGCATAGAATTCTCATCCCTCCCCATCCCAACCTAGCTGTGAATCTCCCCTTTGTCTAACATCTGCACACTGTGTGCTGATGTCCCTTGCCTCTTACTTAGCTCTTTTAAATGTCTGAGCCCCTTTGATGGTATCATCGTTGTGCCTGTGTCCAGGAAATGCTTGTTTAACATACTAATACCACCAAAGTGCAAGAGTAATGATGCTGGCCATCCAGATACAAGGAAGAGAAGCTATAAAATGCCTCCATTACATGAATAAGCAAGAATCATAAACTTACTAAGAAAATGTAAAAAACATCATATGCTGAGGTTGCTAAAATCCATGGTAAGAACAAAACTAATTTTGAAATTGGGAGGAATACTTGCTTTGAGCTCAGATTTTAAAAGTTAATGGTCACAATGTATAAGTAATGAGTTCAAATGAAAAAGGCATTCAATTACAGGGCTCTTTACTATTTAGAAGCCCAAGCGTCCACAGAGAACCTTACAATGTATTCTCTGTGGGTAAAGGGGCCTACTGTGTTTATAGTTTGACTCTCATTTATGAAACTCAATGCGTGGACTTGAAGCATATGGTTGCTCAGTCTTTATCCTACTGGCTATCTCTGTTGTTGCGTGATTGTTGTTTGTACTACTAGGACTGTTGTTGCTTTATCTACGCTGCAACCAATCTCATTGAATAGTGCTTTAGAATATTTATGGCAGGGTTTGATTTATAGACTCTCCTCATTTACATTACCTTTCATCGACCCTGTAAGAGTATCAAGGCAGATACATTTGTGTGAATACAAAACAAAGACCCTTGAATTGTCCACCATTAATGCTCCCAGTAAGAAATAGTGATTGCATGTCTGTCATAATTCCCAGTGCAAGCTTAATCTGTGGCTCCACTAACCTTTGGTACGATTTCCAAGTCTGCTTGATATTTTGTATCATATCTAGGTTCCTTGGTCTCAGTCCTAATGTCAAATCTGGTCTTGGGTTTTTTGGGAACCTGGGATACCAAGCCCCTTTGCCGCTGTTTTAGCATGGTGATCCAACCTGGCTCCATAGGAGAATCTGCCTTCCGACTAGAGATCTTTTCTGAGAAAGAAATAAGAAGTATTAGAACCAAAGCCAGGCAGAAAGGATCATCAGTCTGGTTGAGGTTACCCACAATAGTGTTCCAACTGAGATCCTTTTGTTGATTGCCAAGCAAAAATAAGTAGATACCAATTAAAGAAGAACCACTCTCTTTCGTACCCTTCCTCCAAACTAGGAAGGCAGGGATTGAGTATTTAAAGAGCTGTGTATTAAAATGGGCATACTGTCACTTACTGGACCCTTTATTTCCTTTAGCCATCCCTCTTCCCATCACCAAATCAGGATAAAACAACGCTTGACAGGTAGGCTGAGAAAATTCTCAAGACATCAGAGGCTCAGACTATTGATACAACCCCTTCGACTCTAAGAAAAATCATTCAGTGTCTGTTACTTCTTCATCTCTTATGCAAATATCATAGTGAAATAGGTGTGGTCAGAGGCGGAGACAGGACTCTGCAAGGATGATTGTGAGGGCACAATTTTTTTTAAGAACGAGTAGCACTTATAAGGTCCCCTTGATCTCAATTAAATTAAGATGATTTCAGGGTAAGAGTGAAAACGTATT
>NC_045030.1:41510233-41516309 GCF_008632895.1 Mastomys coucha
AAAACACGGAATTCTGCCCAAAGTATGCTATGCATGAGGTAGATGGAGAAGGAAGAAGTAGCGTCATGAGTCTATTCAGGAAAAGGGAATGGATCTCCAGACTGCTGCCTCCCTGGGAAAAGAAAGACTCCAAAGAAGTTATTTGTGAATTGGACACTATCCCACCCCTAAATCCACAACTAATCCTGCCAAAGCAACAGTACAGTTGGAAGCCTAGAGGCTAGAAAAGTCATGGCCCATTCATGCAAGGTTTTGCCTTACAGGACAACCCTCTACCTAGAGAGACAACTCTGACCTGGAGGCCTGTAAACTGCTGCCTTCTTCAAAGTGCCTTCATATCTGGGCCTGTTCCCTTGCTTCTCCTTAAGGCTAAGTGCTGGGCTGGACTTCTCTGGGCCTCCATCTGAGCCCTGGAAAGCTCCTTTGTTTGCCTCTTCTTTGCTTGCTGCTGATGAAACTGGGACAATTGGCTTGCAAGGATCTGGATTCTGTATTCCAATCTCCTTTGAGGTTCTTCGCAGCCGCACTCCAAAAACATTCTCGACATCAGCCTTGCTGGTGAAAGGGAGTGAAGAACTTCCACTTACATCATAACACTGAGGAACCTCGTCCTTAAAATAAGTGTCCATGGAAACAAATTGTTTCTGGGCAGGAGCAGAAGCGAATGTGGCAGGTTTGATAACAGAAGTTGGGGTGCTTTTAGTGATGTCCCCGTAGCCTTGTCCATATTTCACATCTTTTGTCGAAGGTGGACCTTTCAGCATGGGCCAGCAGCCTGTGTTCTTCTCAGGAACTGTTCCTTCAGCAGCAGATTTGGCAGATTTTGCATGAACTTGGTAGTCAGTAATCGAGAAAGACTGAGGAGACTGATGGCCCTCAGAACTTTTCCACACCACAGGAACATTGGCTGAGTCCGCAGGTAAAAGTGATGACTGCAACTCAGCTACATCGAAGGCTTGAGAAGGCTCTGTGGAAGGCAGCTGTCCTCTAGACCTCTTCCACTCATCGGGAAAACTGACAGGAACTGAGACTTTCTTCTTGTACTTAAGCTTCCCCAGGGGCTGAGAGACATCCCCGGCAGAAGTGCTCCACTTCCCAGGGGCACCCTCAGAAAGTGGCAAAACTTCTTGAGGCTCTTTGGGCCTTCTGGATAACTGAAAAGGCTGCTTCATGGGCAGATTCTTCAATGTGGAGTCTTCTTTGGTTTCATCATCCCAGTTATATAAAGAAATATGATCAATGAGTTTAGACTTCAATTGGGATCTGGAAGGACGCCTCCGGCTCCGAGTAGCAAGCTTTGGATAAAGGTTCAATTCACTAGCAGTACTCTCTGAAAATACTTGCTGTGTCATGAATTTCACAAAAGACTGGGAAGGTGCCTTGATATTCTGTGGTTTCTTGGAGCTGCCTTGAGTGATAGCACTCTCTAGACGCGAAGACATTTCCTGCACTTTAGATCTTCTTGACTTGGAACATTTGGGAAGCAGTGACCTCCAAGGAATGACTCCCTCCTTAGAGGTACTCTCAAAGCTTGAGGGTGATTTCTCAACTTTATGTTTGGTAATGGTTTGGGAAGGATGTCCTGAAAGCCAGGCCTCCCTCAAAACATCCCCCTCTTTGGCAACACCTTCTAGACTTGAGGCTTGCTGCTCAAATTCAGGGCCCGACCATGGCTGAGGAGCATACTTGGGAGGCATCAGCTCCAAAGGAATGCTCTGTTCTCTGGAAGCTCTCGGAGAACCTGGGGAAACTTCTTCCTTGAATTCTGAGGTTACTGGGGGCTGAGAATGCTGCCTTTTAGGCCTCCTCAATGTACTAACTTCTTCCTTTGCTACATAGTGCTCTGGATCTGCTCTTGGCTGGAAGGAGGATCTGGAAGGCTCCAAAGAGCTGCTCTGTGGCACAGAAGCACTTGCTAACTCAATGGACGTTGGTTGCTTGACAACTGATCCCATCAAGGGCTGAGAATGTGGATTAATAGGAACACTCCATGAAGCAGCAGCAGCAGCATGGTCTGGGGATACAGAGACTTGTTCAAGTGGCATGTTTTGCCGTGGCTGCAAAGAGTACCATGAAGGTTTTGGCTTTACAGCGGTGATCTGCTGTACAGATGTGTCCATGGGTCCTCTGGAGACTGGTTGTTTGACAACTGGTCCCATCAAAGGCATTCTGGGAGCTGGTGAATAAATAGGAATGGCCCATGCAGCAGGAACACTGCCTGAGGGTACAGATATTTGCTCAAAGGTAGGTTTCAGCCATGGCTGTGGAGGAACTGGCTGCATAGACATGCTTCCTTGGGCCTCAGGGCTATCTGAGCCTACAGGGCCTTGCTTAAATTTAGGGTTTGCTTGTGTTTGGAACATGTGTTTAGCAGATGTTGGCTCCATGGGGCTGCTCCATTGAGAGGAAGTGCTCACTGGATCTTGGGTCATCAGTGGCTGGAATTTGGGTGTCACAGAAGGCTGAGGAGGCTGCAGCTCCACTAAAATGGTATCTTCTACAGAGGCGCTTTCTGGGACTGGTTGGCTTTGATGACTTGGTAATGTGTGAGCAGAATATTTGGAGTGCAGTTGGCCTGTGGAAATCATTTTAGCAGCAACAGTCTCAGACTCTAAAGGCATTTGATAAGGCTGGGGAAGGGTCAGAGTCATAGGGTCCATAGAAGTGCTACCTTCAAATGCCATGCTTTCTGGAGTGGATGAAGATGATTGCTTTCCTTGAGGCTTCATCCGTGGCTTGAACTGTATTGGAAGCTTTGGATCCATAGAAACACCTCTTTCAAAAGCCGATACCTGTTGATGGACGGAGGGCTTCAATAGTAGCTGAGAAGGTGGAGAGTCAAGTGCAGCACTGTGTGCACCGGACGGTAGTTCTTTCTTGATGTTTGGTCTCATTGAAGGCTGGAGAGGATATCCGGAAGGCTGTGCAGCAATACTCTCTTCAAAAACAGTAAGTTCTGAACCCGCAGAAACTTCTTGCTCAAGTTTTGGCCTGGTTAGGGGCTGAGAATGTTGTCTGAGAAGCACTGCCTCCTTAGAACCCCCCTCTTCCATGTTTACAATGTCCGAGCTGGAGGGGACGTTTTGATCAACATGGTACCCCTTCAAAGTCTTTCTAGGAGACACTGGCTGCATAAAAATGTCCCAGTCAGCAACAACGCCTTCTGGCTTTGCCAACACTTGATGCTCAGACTGAGGTCTCACCCCTGACTTGGCAGTGTGGGTGGGAAGCAGTGGCTTTACAGATTTGTTTGGTCCTACAGAAATGTTCACCATAATGGGAGGTTGTTGCTGAGTAGTTGAACTTACAGTGAGTGCAGAAGTGTGCATGGGGCGCAGGGGCTTGACAGGAGCACTCCACTGTTTTAGCACTCCACTCTTTGAAACCAGGGACACCTCTCGCTGTTCTTCATCTAAGCTGCTCAGATCCTCCGAACTGTGGTACTTCTCAATGTAACTACTTGATTCTGTGGAGACTTCCTTTTCCTCCAACACCTGCAAGGCCTGGGAATGGCACCTGGTTGCTGCTGGCTGCTCTTCAGAGTTGGAACCTTTGGTGAAACTTCTTGATTCTGAGCATTCTTCAAACTCTTCCAAGGACTGGGAAGAATGGGCAGATGTCATTTCCTCACAACTTCTCCCATCTTCTGAAGAGCTCTCTAATTCTGCAGAGGCTTCTCTGGCTTGCGGTTTTCCTAATGCCTGGGAAGAATATTTGAGGGGCTGTTGCCTCTCCATCTTGCTCAGTCCCACACCTACATTTTCTGATTTGAGGAAGACATCATCTTCTTCATCATTATCTTCCTCTTCATCATCATCTCCATCTTCTTTATCAGCAGCAGCACCAGCATTATCTTTAAGCTTCCTTGCAGGCTGGAAAGAATGTGTAGGTCCCAGTTGCACTTCAGAACTACTCTCATACTCTGAAGTACTCTTTGAATCTGAGGAGATTTCCCCGGCATTTGGCCACCTTCTGAGAGGGAGAGGTGTTATCTGTGTAGAAGCATCATCTTCTGTAGTAACACTTGAAACACTTGTAGAGAGGGCCCGGAAACTACTTTTTGGATGCTTCTCTTTGTGGTAAGTTGTGCTCTCCAAGGACAACTCCATCTGGGGTTGAAACCTCTGCAAACCAGTACTGGATGCTTCTTCCTCTTTTCCACAGACTTCAGAAGGACGCATATGCACTTGGGCCTCTTCTTTCCTCAAGACAGTGATCTCTTCTTGGCTTGAAGATTTTCTTATCCACGGCAACACACCAGCTTTATCCTTTTTCTTCTTGCCTTCAGAAGGCCCATGTTCACAGTATGGTGATGGACCACTAATCACGGACTCTGCCACATCTTCATATATAGGTTGTGGTGCTGGTGCTCTTTGAGCTTCAACATTTATGTCGGCTAATTCCCCCTCCACAATCCCTCTATCTGATGGCCTCTCCTGAAGACTGGTAATTTCTGCTTCTGTAGTTGTGGGCTGCCCTGTGCCTTTCTTCTCCAGGAATAGCTTCAAGAAAGAATGCTCTATGCCAGGTATCTCTTCAGTAGCTGAGGACTCAGCTTTAGTGCTCATGCTATACCCTTGAGTGGACTTTAGAAGGCCTCTTTCTATGATCCCCCACTCATTTTTGGCCCTTCTTCTACGTCTTCTTGGGTTGAGTCCTAAAATACAGTAGCTTGCGGCGTCTTCGATATGTAGAATCTCATCTACTGTCTTCTCCTGAGTCTCGGTTTTGTAGCTCTGCTCCTGGCTTGAGAGTCCTGCACCAAATGTAAAAAGGAATGGAGAAATGTATGTGCTTTATACTTCCTAAAAGAGTGCTATGTTTGCCACCAAAAGTCCCTGGTATGAAGAAGCAACTGTGTAAAGGACATTTCCTTGTTTACTGTTAGCTTTAAACTATGGGGAAATGTTTAAATCAAAGGAAAACTTCAATCCAATGAGCAGACAGTACTCAACTGGCTCATTAGTACCTTATCAGTAATCTGGCCAACTATTAGAAATGAGATTTATAATGAGGCAAATTATGGTCTTGTAACAATGATGACATTTGAGAAACCTGACTGGAGCAGGAGCAAGGGGAATTCTTTAAAATGCCTTTTATATTATTATTTTGTGTATGCAGCTATTTTTCCTGCATGTGTGTCTGTTCTCCATATATATGTCTGTTGCCTGGTCCCTGTAGATGCCAGAAGAGGGCCTCAGATCTCCTGAAACTGGAGTTACAGATAGTTGTGATTCTCCAAATGGGGAAATTAAGCCCGGGTCCTCAGGAAGAGCACCAAGTACTGTAGACCTATGATCTGTCTCTCTAGCCCAGAAGGGAATGTTTCGCTTTCTAATTAGTAGTCTTATTTCCTATATAGTACTCATCTATACTTTTTTGTTGTTGTTGTTTTGTTTTGTTTTTTGTTTTTCGAGACAGGGTTTCTCTGTGTAACCGTGGCTCCTGGAACTCACTCTATAGACCAGGCTGGCCTCGAACTCAGAAATCCACCTGCCTCTGCCTCCCAAGTGCTGGGATTAAAGGCATGTGCCACCACCACCGCCCGGCCTCATCTATACTTCTTGAAATTCTATATTAAGTGGATTCATGCTCCCACTCATCCACACACCCTCCCGAAAAACGTCAAAGGAATCATTTGAGAAGTTAAGATTATGATCCCTTCCGTTTTCTATCTTCTTGCCTTAAAACAATTCTGCATAACAGGTAAAGTAGTTATTTGAATACACACAAAGCAGTACTCCCAACACCCCAGCAATTGCATCTATGTATATGCTCCTTTCAAGACTTTTCCTAAGCAACTCAGTTTGATCTAAGTGGCAGAGCCCTAGCAGCAGTTCTTTCTTCACAGACATTGTCTGTAGCACCACCTAGTGGTGACATACAGCATGTGACATACAGCAGAGAAAAGCTGGATGTGCTTTCTCAAGTAGGCCCTTCCTGAGGATGAGCAAAGTGTACCCTACAAGTCCTGACTCCATTCTATCTCCATATATGAAAGGGACAACTGTGAAAAATGGCATTATTCTCTTAATCTGCGTTCCCTCTTGCCTCCCTCTCATCCTTCTTTGAAAGA
>NC_045030.1:41516319-41516906 GCF_008632895.1 Mastomys coucha
AGTTCTATCTTTGAAACCACATGCAAAATCATTTGTGGAAAAACCTTGACAACCCAACTCAACTTAATTGATAGAACCAAAATTTAATTTTGTCAAATACTGTATGAAATTAGCTTGCCATCTAGCTGAAGTTAAAATCCATCTGTGCACACATATAAACACACAGAGACCTTTTCACTCTGGCAGTATTTGTTTGGAATTGGTTAGATGATGGCTGCCAAGGAAATCTGCCTGCAGCTATGCAAAGCTCTGGTAGCCATGGGTATGTGAAGTCACTGTGAACACAAGACCTTTTTCTCTATACTGGAAGAGAAAGATAACTCCTATAAAAATAATTGGGGGACAAGTAGTTCAGTTGTTGCTATTTCGTTACTTAGTTGAATAAGAAGAGTGAATAGGTCATCATTGCTTGCCCTCTTCAGAACTCAGCAAGCATATTAATTTGAAAGAATGAAACACATCTACAAACACAGCACTTCTCTGGTTGGAAATTCATTTCGATGGGATGTAAAACCATGTGCAGACCTTTCCACAAAGCCTGTACAAATATTGTTTTGCCAGCTTAAGTGGAGAGTCTAAGGCTGGAC
>NC_045030.1:41516916-41523582 GCF_008632895.1 Mastomys coucha
ACTTGCCTCCCTGGGGTATAGTGAGATGCCCAGGGGCGTAATACATACCTGGGCTTTTAGAACTTTTTTAATTATATGTATGCGTATGTGCAGGGAAGAAGTGGCCACAGAAGCCACGGGTGTCAGATCTTCCTGGGGCTGGAGTTACAGGCAGTTGTGAGCTGCCTTGCTTGAGTACTGAGAACAGAACTGAAGTCCTCTGACAGCCTCTCTCCAGCTCACTTGTGTGCATACAACCCTGAAAACTCCAAGAGAATTCAGAGCAGCAGCCCTGGGGGCATGTTTGTTTATAACACTCAACACACTTCACTGTGCAGTGAAGCCCAAGATCCACTGAGAGGCAGCGGATGTTTCCTAACCTGTGCTGTCCAGTCTCTGCTCCTTTTGCTCTGGTTGTTTTGTCTTGGTTGTAGTCTTCTCTTTGCCTGGCACTGAATAGACTTGCTCCTCCTGCTTTACTTTCACCTGAAACAAAGTTGGCTTTTTTTAAGAGAGAGAGAGAGAGAGAGAGAGAGAGAGAGAGAGAGAGAGGCAGACAGAGACAGACAGAAAGACACACAGAGACAAAGACAGAGGCAGAGAGAGAAGAGAGAGAGAGAGAGAGAGAGAGAGAGAGAGAGAGAGAGAGAGAGAGAGAGAGAGAGAGAGAGAGAATGAACTTTATTTCGTTTGGCATGGCCCTCAGATCCATTCACAAGTGAGGTAAGCAGCAAGCAGAAGGCCAGAATGGTTGCTCAAAGTCTCCCATAGTGGAGCACCTGCCTCCCTGGTTATGGTGAGGTGTTAAGAGGCCCAACTCATGTGTAGGCCTTGGCCTCCGGATTACCCTGCTCCTGAAGCTGCTCTCACAACTCAGATTTTATCCATGTGTTAAAACAAAACTGAGATAGATATCTCTTTTTTTTTCCTTTTTAGTTCTGAGATTGTAATATCATTACATTGTTTCTCCGTTCCCTCACCTCCTCCAAATCCTGCCATATATTCCTTGTTGCTCCCTTTCAAATTGGTGACATTTTGTCATTGTTATTACATGCATATATGTATGTGTATCTATAGTTCTAAATAGTATCTGCCCAATCTATATAGCATTACTTGTATGTATATTTTGGGGGCTGACTATTGTTGGTATTAAAAAAAACAGCTGTGCTCCTCCTCCCTGTGGAATGCTCTTTCTCCCAATCTCAGCATTCCTCAGTTGCCTATAGTTCTTTGTGTGTAGGGTTGAGGCCTCATGGGCTTTCTTCCATCCACTTTTTTTTTTTCGAGACAGGGTTTCTCTGTGTAGCCCTGGCTGTCCTGGAACTCACTCTGTAGACCAGGCTGGACTCGAACTCAGAAATCCACCTGCCTCTGCCTCCCAAGTGCTGGGATTAAAGGCGTGCGCCACCACTGCCAGGCATATTGGTCTGTTTCTTGTTCAGCTAATGTTTAGGCTATCAAATTGCTGAGACTTCATGAGCATAACTTCTGAATGGTGGAGGTAACTTTGGATGACTACCTGAATCATTCGTACTTTCATGTTCTTTTTCTAAATTATTTGTGCTAGCTAGTCTTCCATCTATTTTAGTCCAGAATATCCAAATAATTAATTGGGTGTTTGACTGGCTAATTTATTTTTAGTTGACAGATCCTTTTAAACGCTGTATCTCTGATTTCTTAACTGTAATTGGAAACCTCTTACAAAATCATTAGTTTTTTTTTTCTTTTAGAGGGACTTAATTGCATTCCTTTATCTACGTGCACTTGTGTGTGAACACATTTGAGTGCAAATGTATGTGCATGTGCCACAAAGACTGTGCAGAGGTAGAGGATAACCCGTAGGAGTCAGAGCTCTCCCCTGTACCCATATTTTTACATGGGTGCTAGGGATCAACTTTGGGTCCACACACTTCATGACAAGCAGTTTAATTAGCAAACCTGTTGTCGTGTGATTTTAAAGACATTTTCAAGTATTTTTCTTTTTAAATTATGTGTATATGGGGTGTCTGTGCGTGTCTGTGCATGTGTGACTACAGGTCCTTGAGCAGTCCAGAAGAGGATCCTTGGAGCCGGAGTTACAGGTGACTGTGAACCACCTGACGTGGGTACTAAGAATCAAAGCCAGGTCCTCAGTAAGTGCAGTATGAGCAATCGACCACTGAGCCATCTCTCCAGACCCCACTGCTAAGATTCTAACTCATAAGCTTTGCCTAAATGTAGCTCTGCTTGCTAGTCACTCATGTGGCAGAACTCGGCAGCAATGTGTGGAGGTTTCTGGAAGAGTTAGCGGCTGAATTAGAAATTATTGGAATTGCTGGATGCCTAATCTCTGAAAGAGTGGGTCAGTGCTGCAGTTTGTAACTCCTGGGTCTCATACTATCAATAAGTCAATGACTCTTTATCCAGACTTGAATACCTTCTTCAGAGAGGCCTCGGAGGATTTCCAGGCACTAAACCAATAAGCAGGTTGTATAGGGTTAACTCTGTTTCTGCTTTTCTCATTCCATTTAGAGAAGTTTCAAATAGACAGGACATTTCATGCAACCAACACAAGCTTGCCCACCGACTACACACATCGAGGCCAGGACAGTATCATGTACATTACTATCCCTACTTAGGGTATGTATTGCTCATCAAATGTATTCAACCTATGTCCCTTAGAAAGCACATGGCCACATGTGGCCAAAGATATCTATGAACGTGGCCCAAATGAAAACCACAAACTTAAAGCATTATATATTTTGGGCACCTATTTATAATTCAGCTTCATGGCTCTGAAGAGCGAACTTTGTAGATAACAATGCCATGGTACAATGAACACATCTACACCCATATAGTTTCCTAGCAGCAGTGGGCATAGGCTAGACCTTTTCTCACAGTTTAATGCAGGATCTCTTGAAAGACTTACAGATGTGGGAGGTGAGGACTTCTGCTGCTGCTGCTTCCGGGGGCTTAAAGCTATCTTGGCTTTAGCAGCTGAAGAATCCAAGCAGCCCTGTGAAGAGGCTGGAGTGCCGAAACCCCAGCGCAGCTGGCTGCTGCTTTCAGAAAAGTGAAATAGCTCAGGATCCGAGGACAGTTCAGAGAAGCTCTGGAGAGTGGGAGAAAATAAGTGAGTCAAATCGATACAGATGCTGCCCCTGCTCTCTCTGGGAGCAGGAAATGCTTCTTCCTTGCTAAAGAAATGCTTAAGGAAGCCTTCTGTGGATGACTGCCCACTTTCTTTCCCCTTTCAGTTTAAATGCCGCACTTTGGTTCCTTTGTAAAGGAAAATGAAAAATAGGAAGAAATTGGGAGTGTTCCCTCTCGCAGAAAGCGACAGGGACACTCCACTGCCCTCACAATTAGAACACAAGCACATACATGGCATTTACAAAGTGAAATACTTGTATTTCTCTTGTGCCATGTCCCTTCTCAGTGACAGGAAGACATCTGGCTAGCAAGAGGGGTGCCCTGGATGGGTAAAACTCAATGGGGCCCTGGGACTGCTGTGCTGGAGAATTAGGGAGGGAGAAAATCCACTTGGAAGAAGGCCTCTTCGCAGGCTGTGTTTTCATACAGAGCACACTAATGTCATTTACTGTTTATAGGTACAAGGCTGATGATGGGAAGACTCTAGAAACTGACTTCTCAGACCTCCAATGAAACATAGACAGAGGCTGTAACTTTGTCCTCGTTATAGTGGGCTCCATCTCCCCAAACTATTTCAAACTGGGACACCTGCTTTCATTCCTTGGTAGGAACTTTAAAATAGTCCCAAGGGTGAATGTGGATATAACATTTTCTACACCTCCAAGAGATATACCAGAGCTCGCTCACTCCTAAGTACCTGCACAGAAGTCACATTGAATAGCAGGTGGTATGATATCTCACTCCTAGACATCAGAAGCACATGGTGCCAATGTTCCCTTTGTCTTTACCTTTATAAGTGTTGCACAGTGCCAGGGACCCCTTGGCCAAAGGTAGAGTTCATATGCCCCCACGTTTCCTATGAACACTGTATGCAGATGCAGGGATAACTTCAGCTGCTTATCTTGCCTCTAAACATGGTCCTCGATTTCAGTGTCTGGGGGCTGAGCAGTGCTAATGATAAACCTAGGTCACCTTTCTGGTTTCACCTCTAATCAAGGTGAAAGGAATACACAGAACCTATTTTGTGGGGTCAACCACACAGCACTAACAGTGGCCCCAAGATTTTCTTAACTTTTTTTTCTTTTCTTTGTTTTGTTCTTTTTGAGACAGAGTTGCTCTGCATAGCTTTAGCTATCCTGGAATTTACTCTGTAGACCAGGCTGGCCATGAACTCAGAGATCTGCCTGCCTCTGTCTTCCAAGTGCTGGGACTAAAGGTGTGTGCACCACTATTGCCTGGCTTTTCTTAACTTCTTTATGCAACTGTCATCCATTAACTTATAAACACCCTTCCCAATATAATTTATTCAGTGGGATGTGTTCCCTGTGTCATTTTAGTCCTTATATCTAAGACTTTACTATTTCCAATGAAAAGAAGAAGATCTACATGTAGAAGTCCTAAAAGGATACCATGCAAGTTGCTTTTTAGGAAAGCCAATGTGAGAAGCCTAAATGTTAAACCATACAGACCAGATTTCATTCAGTTGACCTCCTAAACCTTGCAGTATGAAAACTACATAATGGCATTATTTGCTCCAGTGACACTCATTCTAGAGTATTACAGAAAGATCAGGTCAAGCAAAACCCTATTGATTTCCACATTGGGTATGTACAAGAGGGAGTTCCTTCATTACCAATCACAGTCCAAGCCAAGGGGATATTAAACTTAACCCAGCCACTAGTCTTCTTTTGTTAGTTCAACTCTCATTGATCTGATTACTGACCTACATCTATCCTTCAACCTGAACTAAAAAGACAAAGAAAACTCAACAAAGAAAAATCACCCGATTATGGGGCCTTGCACTCAGACATATGATTCAAACTAGCCACCAGAGGTCCTTTTGTAGGCTCACAGTATTTGGTGTGGAAATGGAGTATATTTGGATTTACATATTTCCTTAAATCCACCAATGAGTTAAAAAAATTGTTTATACTCTGGAGCTGTGGACAGTATTTCTTAGCATAGGGTTCAGGAACTCACACACCCCAATGTTAAAATCATCCAGAAGTGGATGTTGAAAGGTACATTTGTGGGACATATCAAGATTGGACAGTGTGGGGGTATAGCTCAGTGGTAGAGCATGTGTTTAGCATGTAAAAGGCCCTGAGTTCAATTCTCAGCAGCCAAAACAAAATAAAAGAGACCCAGAGGATATGAAAATCAGGAGAAGACTTTAGAATGACTTGACAAACTCTCCAAGTGGGTATTTTAGGGCCAAAGTAGAGAACAGGAACTGACAATGTATCTAGCACATCTTCAAATCAAAACACATGGATTTCATAAATAATCCCACCAGTTTTCTTAGAACAGGGTACAGGAATCTATGGGTTTCTTCTGGTTCTTTCTTAGGCCCCATCTCTTCCCTCAGCTATATTGTTTAGTTCCTCCCTAGAATAGCTACTAGGAATTCAATCATAAGAGAGCATAAGTTATCCAAGAACAAATTAAACCCCCTTCGAGCAGGAGTCTGAAAAAAAAAAGGCAAGGAAAGGGAATGGGACGCCTTTCTCTAGTTCTTTTTTCCCAGCTCCTCTGTCTGTCCTCAGACCAACTCACACTGTCTGTAACCATGTGCAGAGTGCTAAGGTAGATAAACATAGTTTCCTTTCTTCTGTGTGTAAGAGAGGATTGAATATAGACATCCTTTCTGGGGAAGAAAGCTGGTTAGGGCTTCAGGTAAAGGAAAGTAAGGGGTCCCTCAGTACTGCTTCATAGGGGACTGAACTGGACACTCTTTTGCTATTAACTAGGCTCTTTCAAAAATGAAAACACATTTGAGTTCTCTTTTTCTCTCCTGTCAAGTATCTAGACCCAGCTGGAAGCAGCTTAGTCAATAATGCACCATTAGGGCATCCTTTTAATGACTACATCTTTTCCCATGTGTGTTGATAGGTGTCCCTCTCTTTCTTTGTAGTTGACAAGAAGATACTGGTAAAGAACCAGCCTGCCTCCATGTTAGGCTTAAAAAACATCTTATAGTAAAGACAAACTAGGTTCACTCCTGTTTATGATTAAACCTCTGTTTCTCAAGAACTGGGCTGTGTCCTACCCGTAACCCTAACTGCAAATTGTTCCACACTGTCTGTTCCAGGGATGCCAATCATGCCTTTGTTTCAAAACCCAGGATCAGAGGCGAGGAGGAACCAACACCTGTCCCAACGATGGGAGTAACTGGGACCAGCAGGACCAGGCACAGAGGAACACCGCCAGCCCAGTGAGTTGGGTTCCTTCTGGTCTGTCTGGGCTGGGGTCCAGAGCAGACCTTGGGCAAAAGCTCTGCAGCCAATCCCACAACACCCAGAGGAAGCTCCACTCCCAGGTGATCTAACAAGCCCAGGACCAGAGGTGAGGAGGAACCAACACCTGTCTCAACACTGGGAGTAACTGGGACCAGCAGGACCACGCACACAGGATCTCGGCCAGCC
Organism: Mastomys coucha; assembly: GCF_008632895.1. NCBI lineage: Eukaryota > Metazoa > Chordata > Mammalia > Rodentia > Muridae > Mastomys > Mastomys coucha. Next base: position 41,523,453 of record NC_045030.1, read on the forward strand.
CAGTGACTAGGGTTCCTTCTGGTCTGTCTGGGCTGGAGTCTAGTGTAGACCTTAGGCGCAAACTCCACAGCCAGTCCCACAACACACAGAGAAAGCCCCACTCCCAGGTGATCTAACAAGCCCAGGATCA
>NC_045030.1:41524816-41532698 GCF_008632895.1 Mastomys coucha
TAGTATTGTTTATTTCATGTTTTTACACTATACTTTGGTTTTCAGAACAGCTTATATATTTCAAAAGTCTTTATATACCCAAAAGAAACATAGAGGATTAACTAGGGAGGTGGCTTGTAAGAGAACAACAAAGTGAGGCTGAATGCTTTGCTTGACATTTGTAACTCTTGTATCAAGTTTGAAGAAGAGGACTTTCTAAGTTACTCTTTCTCTGAGATGAATGCTTTTCCAAATTATCACAGCTAATGAACCAAATTCTTACCCTCACCTATGTCTGTGCCACCCTCCAAGCAGAACCATTGGTCATTGAAATAGTTGGTGGATGACTTTATGGATAGACCATCTTAATACACACACCATTTCTTAAATGAATGTAACCTGTTCTCTGTGGTCTGAGAATAAAGTCACTCACTCAAGTCAAAAAAAATTGCAATTAAGTAAGTAGCCTCAATTAGACACAACACATCCCAACCCTTTTACTCTTGGACACCTTTGTAGCACCTGACTATTAAGTCCTGACAAATTGTTTGACTCAGGTAAGATGCCTGGTCATTGCTGTAATGAAACCCACTAGCACATACACTAACTAGAATAAACAGTCACTAGTGTTAAAAAAAGTTTTATTCATTTTTAGAATTTTGAAAACAATTAAAACCAAAGTAATAAAAACACAAGGTAAATGCATCTGTTATTAAAACATATGCAATTTAGGAAGTTTATATTTGTGAAAACATGACAATATTTTGAGGAAAAACCAGGATGCTATTTGTCAATGACTGTTCTATTTCTTTGCTTGACATGAAGCAATTTTCTATTGTTCATTAATTCATTCAATTAGAAAGATGTATTATTTTTCTCCTACATCTATTTGAGAAAACATAAGCTCATGTGAAGGTTCTCTGTGGAGCTTTATCCTACTTTGTCTATTGCTTTAGGGCTATTTACAGCAGTGCATTGAAATTTCAGGTAGTATTTGTTGCCAAAATATCAATAATCATTTTGTCTATTTTAGAATAGAGCTTGTTAAATCACAGGATAAAATCACACAAATAACACAAACAGAAAAAGATGACAAAAACTCACAAAACACATGCAAAGAAAATTGGTACTTTCATTTTTCTGTTTAGCCAGTTTTATGTTTTATATAAGCCTAAATACTTGAATCATGGTGAGATGTTCAATAAATAATGTTAAAGAAAAAAAAAGTCATGAAGACTGCCAAAAAAAAAAAGCCATCTTGCAACCTTACTTTTCTTTTAAAGGATTTTTATGACTACCTGTTGTTATGACTACCTTTTGAGGACCACCTTGCAACCTTACTTTTCTTTTAAAGGGTTTTGATGACTACCAGTTGTTATGACTACCTTGTTAGGACCACCTTGCAACCTTGTCTTTGTTTCAGGAGGTCATTAAGACTAACTTGTTATGCTCCTATAACCCCAACTATTTTGCCCACCAAATCTCCCATTTGTAACTCCCTACCCTTGAGCTATCAAAGCCTTGTCTTTCCTCATATCCAATGCTGACCTCTTGAACCCCACTTTAGAGTGAAGCAACCCACACATGCCCCCCCCCACACACACACACATGCATGCATAGACACACAAAGCTTGCTTTAACAAATTGCTTACTTTAATGTAATTGCTTACATAATGATTTATGCTGTGGCTAGCTAGCTCTGGGGCTATTTGTAATTTGATGCTAATTCTGTTCTGGGAGGGGTTGCTCAACAAGGAATGATTCAGCACACAGATGATTTTCTGCAAACCTTCTTCCCACCCTAATTTGTAAAAGAAAGGCTAGAGCCGCCGGTGATTGGGCAGAAAAAGGGAAGGTGGAGCTGAAAGAGATAAAAGAAGGAGGACTGGAAGAGAGAGACAGAGGAGGAGGTACAAGGATATCAGAGCAGAAGCATGAAGCCTGGAGAAACCGCAAGTTATAAGTGGTCTCATAGATGGGGAAGATGGTAGTGTAGTGGAAGATCTGCCCAATCTAGGTGCACAGCTTGTATTCATATTAACTGAGTTGTGTTTTCATTGCTGGGGCATATTTGGGTTGGAGATTCACTGTAACAGATTTAGGTCACTGGTCTTTCTCCTCACATTTTTGGGATAAACAGATAGAAATCTCGTTGGCTTCTCAGGGCAGAGGAAAAGTCCTGTCTTGTGTCAAGAGTAGCAGGCATGCTCAGTGGCACAGTCTTTGAGCCCAGCAATTGAGAGGCTGAAGCAGGGAGATTTGGAGTGCATGGTCAGCCTAGGCTACATGGTGAGGGCCAACATTTAAAAGTGGAAAACCTACATACTATTAGACCCAGGTTTCATCCAACATTTTGGTGAAAGTTGGCACTTTGGGGAAAATATATTCTGCAGCTGTCTAGGAGGGTCTGACACTGAAGATGGGAGCCTGGGTCTATGTGAGCCAACACTAAAATACACTGCCTTGGCAAAGTCTCCAGAGGAAGCTGCAGCTCTTGGTGGGAAGATGTCTCAGAAAGAGGTGCTTCTGCTAAGAGATGCTAGCACAGGGTGTAAGATTTGCTATTGACTGATGTTCTCTATCCTTTGGGTATGTCAAAGAAGTGTACATCCCCATTCCTGATGGTGTCCTCTCAGCTACTGCTTCACTCAAATCTTCAGTACACAAAAGCTGTTGAGGCCAACACTTTTGAAACTTCTAGGAGGTGGAGGTTTGATGTAGCCTGCATCCTCCCTCCTAATGCAACTGCTTTAATTCTTTAACTCAAATAAAAAACAAGAAGATGCACTATGGAGGCTGAGATGTGGAGCAGTAGTAAAGCTCTATGAACATGAGACTCTGGGTTTTATCCTTAGCATGTGCACACACACACCAACACATAGAGTTTGGAATTAAATAGCAATTAATTTGAGATTCTAGATATACCATTTTCTGACTCATGTTCCCTAACCTCCCTATTACTGATAGAGACTTTGATAATCTTATTGCAAAGATTAAATAAGTTGATGCACGAGAAGTCCTTAGCACAGTGCCTCTCACACAAGAAAACCCCTATAAATGGTAGCTGATATTTAACATGTTGGGGGTGAGATAATTGTCAGCTCCTCCATTGTATTAGCTAATGAACAACATCATTGCTACTGTTGGATATTAGTTGTTCAAATGCATAGGACTGCTAAAGGTCACATGGTTCAATGAAAACTACTATGCTATGGATTTGGGACAGGATCCTGGGTTCAAGTTCCAGCTTTATCTCTGATCAGCTTTGTGGCCTTATCCAAATCATTTCACTTCTCTGAACCTCACTTGTTTCATCTATAAAGGGCACAGTCGTGTCTTTTTCTTTTATATCTTTAAAGTCTAATTGAGAGAACAAAGTGCTTTGTAAACTGACAATTTTTACGTGATAATTGGAAGATGTTATTATACTCTCCTCTGATTTATCACATGAATTTAACAAAGACTGCTCACTAAGAATGAATTAATTATGAAGAAAGCCACCCAGAATAACATAAGAATTGTAGTCAGAAGGGAGTGGCCAGGCAGCAATCTAAAGAACTCTACTAGCCAATATGATGGAAGACCTGCAGACAACCTAACCTAGAACATGTTAACATAGAAACAATTATCCTTCAACGGGGCTGACTGGACTATTTAATCACTGTGACTTTCACCCGTTCCACACCATTCCATTCAGGAGTATGAAAATTTATTTTGTCCTGTGTGCATGACAATATACAATTATTTTTTGCCTTAAACAGGGTTCTGAGGGAAAAAAGAAAGAGTTCTATCAGTGCGGTTCTCTTATGGCTTGTGATAGCCAAGGTTCTGGGAATGGCAGGGTGCTGGGAAGCATTAGTCAGGGGAATCCCCTGGTTAACATATGAGGTGACCTAAGCCCTGCTCAGCCCAACTATCTACAGAGATACCTGTTCATACTCGTTGCCTTTCTCACTGAATGTGAAGAACTGAGCTCCTGTCCCAGATGAGAAGCTGAAAACAGCAGGAGTGAGAGTAATCTTGGAGAAAGCCACGTGCCTTGCAAACTGGCGTGAAAACATATCATGCACCTCACTTTCTACCAAGGACTTGTGGAAGGAAGAAACTGTGGCGGCAACTGCATAAGTAAAACCAGGGGATTCTGAGAAAGCAAGCACTTAGGGCTGTTAATTGGCGGCATGCATTCCCTACTTCCGCCAGTAGAGAGCAGCCCCTGAAAGAAGAAAGAGCAAGCAAATTGCTCCAAAACAGAGACTTAGTCATTGTTTACTCTGACCCGTCTGAATGTTTTCTTCTACTCCGCTTAATTTCCTTTTTGTTGTTTGGTGAGAAGGCAATGGGAACTGGGTTGTGGGGAAACATTTGGGGACGAGAGTAAGGGGCCATAGTGGACAGGCTGAGCCATCTATCTGCTTAAAGAATCATCCACCCAGGCCAGCTTATCTCCTGGATGCCAATGAGATTTGTAGTCTTAGAAGCTGCTGCTGCTGCCTTTGCTGCCAACAGCGCGCCAGTGGATTCACCATAGCGAAGTAATAAGTCCAGGATTATGGCAGAAAGAGCACAGCCACTCATGTGTGGGGATAATTAGGAATTACACTATAATACCAAAGACTCAACCTCTACCTGACAGCCCAATAACTACTCTCTGTTAATCTGACTCAACTCAGTCCAATTTGAGGTGCCGTGTTTTGTTTTTGAGATAGGAATATCCATAAATAGATGAATGGCTAAAGAAAGTGTAACGCCGACAAACAAAGGACAGCCATTCAGCCACAAATAGGAATGAAGCTCTGATACATGCTGCAACATGGATGATCTTCAAAACCAATGTGCTAAGTGAAAAAGGGCTATCTGTAAGGACCTCATATCATTCGTTCTATTTCTATGAAACACATCAAATAGGAAAATGAAAGCAAAGAAATTCAATTAATGTTATCAGAGGTTGATAGATAATAGGAATAGGGAGTCACTGCATAACAGGTACTGGGTTTCCATTTGGGAGAACCAAACAAGTGCTGGATATAGATAGTGGTGGTGGGTGGGTGTAATTCCACTAAACCTTACTCTAAAATGGTTTATATGCTTACTTTCATGTTAGCCACATTTGCCGGAAAAAAAAATGTTATCTAATCTAACCCTTCCATCAATTCAGACTTCCCATCCCAATCTATCTGATTTAGTGGTGTTTGGCAAAAAATAGTAATAACCCAATTCCATAAATTCATGATTTTCCATCCACTTACTGTCAGTCTGTGCTTTTATTTTGGTCTAACCTAATTTTTGGCATATGTAGCCAAAAGCTGCTTTTCCTCACACAATCTTTTCTTTTTTTCAGTGTGGGGATTTGAAATCAAGGTTATGCAAATGCTAGGCAAGTGCAGTGTCACTGGCTACATCCCCAGATGCCTTTACAGTATCATTTAGCATCAAAATAGAGTTTTGTTCTGACTGGCTACTTACTTTCATTATAAAATATGTTTCTGTTTACTCTTAGTTCCCAGTACTAATGGCTCCAAATTCTAAATTCATCTAGGTTCACAACAAGCAATGAAAGTAAACACAAAGTTGACAATAGAGCTGTTAATATGATTACAATTAACTATTTTGCCAATTGTTAATGGGTAGTATTTGGTTGCCAGATCTAACCATACAAAACATATATGCATACACACTCACTAGTGTGCCAGCTGGCTTTTATTAATGCTAGACACTTATGAAATAATATTGCATTACCTAAGCTCTTAGTTTTTTATCTTAAAGTGTATAGGGTTTGGCTTCAGTTAAAGAAGCTCTATTTTAATTTTCATAAGATAACTGAACATCTCCACAAACTACTATATATTTCTGAAACAATGTCTTCTATTATTTATGAGCTACATTGGTGATTATCTGGTTTGTAAAATAAAATGGAAGATGTAAACCATGAAGCAAATCAAAAGCCAAGAATGGCAATTTCTTTTCCATAGTACCACTCTAGCTTGTTCCTGGAGTTGAGATGTGACAAGAGAACATAGAACAAGAAAGTATATATATCACTAAGAGTAGAACTAATATTCACCTTCCTTCGTGTTGATGAATGGTGTGAATACCTCTTTCTAGAGCTCTTCAATGTCCTATCACTAGCAAAGAGTTTTTCTAAGTCCTGAGAGACTTTCTCCGATTGGCTACTAAGTGGGCTTATGCTGAGTCTCTGGGAGCGCACAGATTTAACCTGTTAAAAAGGAGAATGGAAGAGTTTCAAATGTGGGTGTTTTTCCCCTAAGGGACTGGTATTCTTTTTGCTCCTTAACTGGTGAACGAAGCCAAAAAGAAAAAAATGACATATATGAGAAATGTCATAATGAAATCTAGAATTATGTATGATAAATGCTGGTAAGGACTGGGAGATGTCTCAGTAGACAAAAGTGCCCACCATGCAGAGATGAGGATCTGAGCTGAAATTCCTAAAACTCATATAAAATTAACGTGGCTTATGGGTATGGGTAATCCCACTGCCTTAATGGCAAAAGGGGGTCAGAGACAGGAAAATCCCTGGAAAGTTGCAGGTCAGGTAGCCTGATGTATACAATAGAAAAACAGTAAAGAGACCCTGTCTGAAACAAAGGGGGTTGAAAGGCAAGAATCAATATCTGAGGTTGTGAGTTTGTCCTCTGATTTCTACAAGCATGCCATAAAGTGTACACACTCACAATTGTGTGTGTGTGTGTGTGTGTGAGAGAGAGAGAGAGAGAGAGAGAGAGAGAGAGAGAGAGACGCTCATGAAGCCTCCATAGATTAATGTTTAAACTGAAGACACTGTGTAGTGTTTTGAATAAGAATGGCCCCCATTCCTTTTGAAGTTGGATAAATTCATTTTGCGTTACACTTTGGCTACAAGCCTATGGGGGCCAATGAGTGGAATGTGGTGGTTTGAATACGTTTGGCCCCCATAGACTCATGTGTTTGACTTGGCCCATGGGGAGTGACACTTTTAAGAGGTGTGACCTTGTTGGAATAGATATAACTTTGTTGGAGGAAGTGTGTCACTGTAGGGACAGATAGGCTTTGAGGTCTTAAATGCTCAGCTATGCCCAGTGTGAAATCAAGACTCCTATTGTCTATGGATCAGGATATAGAACTCTTAGCTCTTCCAGCACCTTTCCTGATACTGTCATACTTTACACCATAATTATTATGGACTGAACCTCTGAAATTGTAAGACAGCTCCACAAATGGCCCCATTGGCTCATATATTTGAATGCTTAGTCATCAGTGAGTGGACTTCCTGTGTGTTTTGGGTTAGGAACTTTTTGCTTTTTGCATTTCCTTTGACTGTTGTGCCGATGTTTTCTATGGTATCTTCTGCACCTGAGATTCTCTCTTCTATCTCTAAATTTATATTTTATCTTTGCTGCCCTGTTACCTTCTGGGAAGCACCCTTTCCACCTACATACATGAACAGAATTCCAACTCTAACAACAAAAATAATAGGAAGCAACAATTACTTTTCCTTAGTATCTATTAATATCAATGGACTCAATTCTCCAATTAAAAAGACATAGACTAACAGACTGGTTACATAAACAGGACCCAACATTTTGCTGCATACATGAAACCCACCTCAGTGACAAACACTGACACTACCTCAGAATAAAAGGGTGGAAAACAATTTTCCAAGCAAATGGTCCCAAGAAACAAGCGGGAGTAGCCATTCTAATATCGAATAAAATTGATCAACCTAAAGTGATCAAAAAAAGATAAGGAGGGACACTTCATACTCATCAAAGGTAAAAATATATCAAGATGATCTCTCAATTCTGAACATCTATGCTCCAAATGCAAGGGCATCCACATTCATAAAAGAAACTTTACTAAGCCGGGCAGTGGTGGTGCATGCCTTTAATCCTAGCACCTGGGAGGC
>NC_045030.1:41532708-41536408 GCF_008632895.1 Mastomys coucha
CCTTCTTCTCAGCACCTCACAGTACCTTCTTCAAATTGACCATATAATCTGTTACAAAACAGGCCTAAAGAGATACAAGAAGATTGACATAATTCTATGCATCCTATCAGATCACCATGGACTAAGGCTGGTCCTCAATAACAACATAAACAATAGAAAGCCCACATACATGAGGAAGGTTAACACTGCTCTACTCAATGATAACTTGGTCAAGGAAGGAATAACAAAAGAAATTAAAGACTTTCTAGAGTTTAATAAAAATGAATCCACAACATACCCAATCTTGTGGGACACAATGAAAGCAGTCCTAAGAGGAAAAATCATAGCTTTAAGTGCCTCCAAAAAGAAACTGGAGAGATCATACACCAGCAATTTGACAGCACATCTGAAAGCTCTAGAACAAAAAGAAGCAAATTCACCCAAAAGGAGTAGACTGCATGAAATAATCAAACTCAGGGCTGAAATCAACCAAATAGAAACAAAAAGAACTATACAAAGAATCAACCAAACCAGGAGCTGGTTCTTTGAGAAAATCAACAAAATAGATAAACCATTAGCCAGAGTAACTAGAGGGCACAGAGAGAGTTTCCTAATTAACAAGATCAGAAATGATAAAGGAGACATAACAACAGAAACTGAGGAAATTGAAAAAAATCATCAGATCCTACTACAAAAGCCTATACTCAACAAAACTGGAAAACCTGGATGAAATGGACAATTTTACAGACAGATACCGGGTATCAAAATTAAATCAAGTTCAGATAAACTATCTAAACAGTCCCATATCTGCTAATGAAATAGAAACAGTCATTAATAGTCTCTCAACCAAAAAAAGCCCAGGACCAGATGAGTTTTAGTGCAGAGTTTTATCAGACCTTCCAAGAAGATCTAATACCAATACTCCTCAAACTATTCCACAAAATAGAAACAGAAGGTACTCTACGCAATTCGTTCTATGAAGCCACAATTACTCTGATACCTAAACCACACAAAGACCTAACAAAGAAAGAAAACTTCAAACCAATTTCCCTTGTGAATATCGATGCAAAAATACTCAATAAAATTCTCCCAAACCAAATTAAAGAGCACATCAAAATGATCATCCATCTTGATCAAGTAGGCTTCATCCTAGGGATGTAGGAATGGTTCAATATATGGAAATCCATTAACATAATCTACTATATAAACAAACTCAAGGAAAAAAACATGATCATCTCATTAGAGGCTGAGAAAGCATTTGACAAAATCCAATATCCCTTCATGATAAAAGACTTGGAAAGATCAGGAATTCAAGGCCCATACCTAAACATAATAAAAGCAATATACAGCAAATCAGTAGACAACATCAAACTAAATGGAGAGAAACTTGAAGCAATCCCACTAAAATCAGGGACTAGACAAGGCTGCCCACTCTCTCCTTTCCTATTCAATATTGTACTTGAAGTCTTAGTCAGAGCAATTAGACAACAAAAGGAAATCAAAGGAATATGAATTGGAAAGGAAGAAGTCAAATTATCACTATTTGCAGATGGTGTGATAATATACATAAATGACCCCCAAAAATTCCACCATAAAACTCCTAAACCTGATAAACAACTTCAGCAATGTAGCTGGATATAAAATAACTCAAACAAATCAGTGGCCTTCCTCTACACAAAGGATAAACAGGCTGAGAAAGAAATTAGGGAAACAAAACCCTTCACAATAGTAACAAATAATATAAAATAACTTGGTGTAACTCTAACTAAGCAAGTAAAAGATCTGTTTGACAAAAACTTTAAGTTTCTGAAGCAGGAAATCAAAAATTATCTCAGAAGATGGAAAGATCTCCCATGCTCATGGATTGTCAGGATTAATGGAGTAACAATGGCCATCTCTCAAAAAGTAATCTACAGATTCAATGAAATCCCCATCAAAATTCCAACTCAATTCTTCACAGAGCTAGAAGGATCAATTTTCATTGGAATAACAAAAAAAACTAGGATATCGAAAACTATTCTCAACAATAATAGAACTTCTGGTGGAATCACCATCCCTGACCTCAAGCTGTACTACAGAGCAATTGTGATAAAAACTGCATGGTATTGGTACAGTGACAGGCAGATGGATCAATGGAATAAAATTGAAGACCCAGAAATGAACACACATACCTATGGTCACTTGATGTTTGACAAAGGAGCTAAAACCATCCAGTGGAAAAAGGCAGCATTTTCAACAAATGGTGCTGGCTCAACTGGCAGTTAGCATGTATAAGAATGCAAATTGATCCACTCCTATCTCCTTGTACAAAGCTCAAGTCCAAGTGGATCAAGGACCTCCACATAAAATCAGATACACTGAAACTTATAGAGGAGAAAGTGGGGAAGAGCCTTGAGCACATGAGCACAGGGGGAAATTTCCTGAACAGAACTCACCAATAGCTTATGCTCTAAGATCAAGAATTGACAAATGGGACTTCACAAAATTGCAAAGCTTCTCTGTAAGGCAAAGGACACTGTTAATAGGACAAAATGGCAATCACGGCAATCAACAGATTGGGAAAAGATCTTTACCAACCCTATATCTGATAGAGGGCTAATATCCAAGGTATACAAAGAACTCAAGATGTTAGACTCCAGAGAGCCAAATAACCCTATTAAAAATGGGGTACAGAGCTAAACAAAGGATTCTCAACTGAGGAATACTGAATGGCTGAGAAGCACCTAAAGAAATGTTCAACATCCTTAGTCATCAGGGAAATGCAAATATAAACAACCCTGAGATTCTACCTTATACCCGTCAGAATAGCTAAGATCAAAAACTCAGGTGACAGCAGATGCTGGAGAGGTTATGGAGAAAGAGGAACACTCCTTCATTGCTGGTGGGATTGCAAGCTGGTACAACCACTCTGGAAATCAGTTTGGCGGTTCCTCTGGAAATTGGACATAGTACTACCAGTGGACCCAGCTATAACACTCCTGAGCATATACCCAGAAAATGTTCCAACATGTAATAAGGCCACATGCTCCACCATGTTCATAGCAGCCATATTTATAATAGCCAGAAGCTGGAAACAACCCAGATGTCCCTCAATAGAGGAATGGATACAGAAAATGTGGTACATTTACACAATGGAGTACTACTCAGCTATTAAAAACAATGAATTTATGAAATTCTTAGGCAAATGAATCAAACTAGTGGATACCATCCTGAGTGAGGTAACCCAATCCCAAAAGAACACACATGGTATGCACTCACTGATAAGTGGATATTAGCCCAGAAGCTTGGAATACCCCAGATACAATCCACAAACCACAAGAAACTCAAGAAGGAAGACCAAAGTGTGGATACTTTGATCCTTCTTAGAAGGGGGAACAAAATACCCATGGAAGGAGTTGCAGAGACAAAATATGGAGCAGAGACTGAAAGAAGGACAATCCCGAGACTGCTCCACCTGGGAATCCTTTCCATATTTAATCATCAATCCCAGACACTATTGTGGATGCCAGCAAGTGCTGGCTGACAGGAGCCTGATATAGCTATCCCCTGAGAGGCTCTGACAGTACCTGACTAACACAGATGTAGAGGCTCACAGCCATCCATTGAACTGAGTACAGGGCCCCCAATGAAGAAGTTAGAGAAAGGACCCAAGAAGCTGAAGGGTTTGCAGCCCCATAGGAGGAATAACAATATGAACTAACTAGTACCCTCAGAGCTCCCA
>NC_045030.1:41536569-41547927 GCF_008632895.1 Mastomys coucha
GGGGAGGAGGGAGGAAATAGGTTTTTTTTTTCCAGAGGGAAAACCAGGAAAGGAGATACCATTTGAAATGTAAATAAATAAAATATCTAATAAAAAAATCTTTGATTTATATCTAACAAATATTGGATAAGCATCTACAGTTTGCTATATCCAATCCTATATAATGGGCCTACAATATTTCATGGAGCATGGTTCTTTTCCTCTTTCAAGCTAACACCGTTTGCTTCTGTGTAAGGTTTTACATATAACCTCCAGACACTAGCCAAAGAAAAATAGACACAGTGGAGGTTTGCCAAGATGTTTCCCCTGGAAAACTCCTGGCCAAGGTCTCCAGCGCTCCCTTGTGCTACCAGTCTCTACTGGGAACTTAGGAATTAAAGCCTAAATCAACTATTACGTCAATCAACCATCCCTAACCCCGGGAACAACAACAACAACAATAATAATAAATAATGATAAATAACTTTCACTAAGGTATTATAATAAACCAGGCAGTGAGAAATTTCTACAGTTCCTACAAAGTGATTGCTAAGTATCGTGGCCATTATCTAAATGGAGACAATGAGGTTTGAAAGATATTGTGGCTGGTCATAGTTCTACCAGTTGTAAGGCAAGTATTTGAAAGCTCTTGCCAAATCAATAGCTTGTGTTCTTAACCACTATGCACTCTTGTTTCCTTGCCAGCAATAAGTGCCAGGAAAAGGGATAGGTCCCATACTGAAGGCCATGTTCAGGAAGTTGAGAAGCAGCAACCAGACAGCCAATGGTGTATTTGCTTCCTTAACAAGAACTTCAGGGGGAGAATTGGGCCCGAGTGCAGTAAGAAAAGTGTTTTCTACAGGATTGCTTTTATAAACGATGAACTCACCAACAGGAAGGTGCTAATAATACACTATCACATTTTAACTGTTTGTAATCAAATAAAGGAAACCTCATCCAAGCAACCATGTTCCCAACACATCAGAGAAGGCATCAGGTGAATGTCCGGAAGTGAATAAAATTGGCTCAACCTTAGTATTTCAGACACAGTTGAATACCTGGCTTTCTTCCCTCCCAATCTGTAATGCTATGAATATCTTTTTTGATCCACTAAGAACCTTGTCCTGGACAATTGCTTGATCATTGCATAGGAACCTTGCTCATTGATTAGGAGTATGGACTATTCTTGCAGAGGACCCACATCAGGTGGCTCACAACAGTCTGTAACTCCAGTTCCAAGAGGACTCAATACCTCTGGCCTCTGGGGGCTCCTGCACTAATGTGCACATAACCCCACAATTATATTATTTTTAATTAAAAATAAACAAATACTTCACCCTATCAAGGAACCCAGGCACAACAATTCTATATTTCCACCAGGTGCTATGGAACACTGGATACCAAAACTTTTGATTCAGTTTGTTCTGTGCATTGATGTGTGTGCTGCCTTGAAACAGGGCTTCAAACTATTTTCCAGGGTATCCTGGAATCCACTATGTAGAAGAGGCAAGTCTTGAACTTATGATCCTCCTGACACAGTGTCCTAAATGCTTATATAACAGGGAAGTGCCAGCCACCCTGCCTGGCATCTGGGATCCTTGCCATTAATTAACTTTCATTCAGTGCTATCATCTTGGCAATTAAAGAGAGTTTTCTACCCAAAAGTTAATCTGGTTATTGATGACCTATTACCACCTATCTTGATTGGCTTTTTCTTCCTTCCTTCCTTCCTTTCTTTCTTTCTTTCTTTCTTCTCTTTTTTTCTTTTTTTCAAGACAAGTTTTCTCTGTGTAACCCCAGCTGTCCTAGAACTCAAGCTCTAGACCAGACTAGCCTCGAGCTCAGAGACCTGCCTCTGCCTCTCTAGTGCTGAGATTAAAGGTGTGCCACCACTGCTGGACTTTTTTCCCCCAAAGTACAGGTTAGAGTTATCTTAAAAAGAAGAAGAAGAAGAAGAAGAAGAAGAAGAAGAAGAAGAAGAAGAAGAAGAAGAAGAAGAAGAAGAACAACAACAACAACAACAACAACAACAACAACAACAACAACAACAACAAAAGAAAGAAAGAAAGAAAGAAAGAAAGAAAGAAAGAAAGAAAGAAAGAAAGAAAGAAAGAGAGAGAAGCCTCAATTAAGAGAATGCTTCATCGGATTGCCTGTGGACAACTCTGTGGGGAATTTTCTTGATTGCTAACTGATAGAGAAGAGCCCACAGCTCACTGTTGGTGGTGCCACCCCTGGGCAAGGTGGCCTAAGTAGAGTAAGAAAGCCAACTGAGAAAGGCATGAAACGCAAGCCAGTAACCAATTGTTCCTCGGTGCCCTTTGCTTCAGTTCCTGCCTTGACTTCCCTCAGTGATAGACTGTTTACTTGGAAGGACAAGATGAAACAAACTCTTTCCTTCCCACTTGCTTTTTGTCATTCTCTTTATCACAGCAATAGAAAAATAACTAGTATAGCGCCCTCTGCTGTCCATGGGCATGTTTTGCAGGGGAAGATCTAAAGGATTGGGCCCAATGTATAAGCTATAGGCCCACACTGGTCAGTTAAGAAAACTTGCCTTTGGACTATTGGTTTCCACCCCTCCGCCCCGCATCCCCTTCATCATGAGAAAGATAACTCCTAAACTATTTCCCGGCAGTCTTCCCCCAGATGAACTCTAGTTTTGAACTGAATGTCTCTGCTACGCGAGATTCTCTGTGGTTGGTTCTAAAAAAGGAGGGAAAGCCGGGCGGTGGTGTCGCACGCCTTTAATCCCAGCACTTGGGAGGCAGAGGCAGGTGGATTTCTGAGTTCGAGGCCAGCCTGGTCTACAGAGTGAGTTCCAGGACAGCCAGGGCTACACAGAGAAACCCTGTCTCAAAAAAACAAACAAACAAACAAACAAAAAAGATGAGGGAAAGAGTACAGAGAGCAGGACCTAAGCTGTGTCTTACCAAATATAAGAAACAACCTGTGACACTTCATGGCCATGAGGGAGCAAGGGGTGTGACTACAGGCACACAAAAGCTGGTGTTGCTATCTGGGACTGAACAGCCAAAAGCAAAGGAAAACAGATTTTCCCTAATGTGCTGCGTGAAAACAGCAATCCACTGCCACTATGGGCCCCAGCCACAGAGCCACACCCTCTGCTGGTTTCCCCCATGCTCTCTTCCCCACCCTTTAAGATTAAAGCACCCAGCAGAGTTTGCACACACTAAACCAATAACATACTAGCTTGATGGCCCTGAATGGTTTCTTTTAAAAACATTTATCGCATGTATTATGTGTGTGAGCGTTTTGCCTGCATGTATGTCTGTACACCATGTTCCTGGTGCCAATGGAGGCCAGAAGAAGATATTAGATCCCCTGGAACTGGAGTTACAGATGATTATAAGCTACCACGAGGTGTTGGCTATCAAACCTGGGTCCTCTGGAAGAGCATTAAGTGCTCTTAACCACTGAGCTTTCTCTCCAGTCCCTTGACAGACTTCACTCAATCCTCATAACCAAGTTTTTGAGGGAGATATTAGTACTGTACATTGGAGATGAGGAAAGGATGGCTCAGAGAAGTTAAACAGCTAAAACATGGTCTTACACCCAGTAATGTTGCAGGACAAGAATTCAAGCATAGATCTGTGTGGTAGTATGAATAAAAATGGTCCCTGTATGCACATAGGGAGTGGCACTATTAGGGGGTGTGGCTCTGTTGGGGTAGATGTGCCCTGGCTGGAGGAAGTGTGTTGCTAAGGGTGGGCTTTGAGATTTCAGAAGCTCAAGCCAGGCCTAGTGGCTCACTGTTGCTTCCTGTTGTCTGCCAATGAGAATGGAGAACACCCAGCTCCTTCTCCAGCACTATGTCTGCCTGCATGCAGCCATGCTTCCCACCAGTGTGAAAATGGACTAAACCTCTGAAACTGTAAGCCAGTCCTGATTAAATGCTTTCCTTTATAAGAGTTTCATCACGGTGTCTCTTCACAGCAATAGAACGCCTTACTATGGCAGCAGTTGGTACCAAGGACTAGGATACTGCTGTGAAAACACGACCACTTCTGTTTGGAGGAATGTGTTGGGACTTTGGATTAGAAAAGCATCTGAATGCTTTAAGTTGGGGCTCAATGGGCCACACTAGCAGAAGCATGGAAGACATTGGTACTGAGTATGATTTGAACTGAGGGGCCTGGCTTAGAGGCTCCAGAAGAGAATGAGTACGTTGCTTAGAAATCATTCTTTTGATATTTTGGCTGCTTTTTGCCCTTGTCCAAAGAGTCTGCCTGAGGCTAAGTTGAAGAGTTATGGATTGACAGCTTTGGGAGAGGACATTTCCAAATAACCTATTGTTGCCTGTGTTGCATGGCTATTGAAGGGCAGCCTTATGCATATCTATACTGAAAAAGAGCAAGCTGGGCAAGGAAAAACTACAGTGTACAGTTGGAGGAAAAAGGGGGCACTAGAAAGTGTAAACAGATGAAAGAAAAGCCTCATTCTAAGTGGGCTAAAGGGAGCGGTGACCTCTGAGCAAAACTCCACTCAGCTAAACTTCCAATTTGTAAAAATGAATGAATTAAAGAAAAATGAAAAGGAATTAAGGAAAAGCTTAGAGCCAGGTGTGGTGGTGCACACCTTTGATGCCAGAACTCAGAAGGCAGAGGCTGGTGGGTCTGAGTTCAAGGCTAACTTGGTCTATTGAGCAAGTGCCAAGACATTCATGCCTAGGCAGTGAAGGAAACCATCAAAAACGGAAAGCTGGTGAAGATGTAATTGAAAGAAGGGTTCATAGTCCATCTCTAGCAAGCAGCAGAACTTGGCAGCTTCAGCCACATGGTTCTGGCTGTAGAGTCAGGGATACAAGAAAGGGGCTATGGAATCTCCCTCCAAGATTAGAGAAAACCACTGAGGCCAGGCATGTGCGAGGGTGTCCCTGGAGAGGCCATTGTGTGAAGCTGTGAAGGTGAAGCCTAGATTGCCTTGGAGATCCAGAGATGTTGGAGATGCTGGAGTCATGGGATACCTGCTGAGGAAAGCTGCTAACAGGAAGTAGAGCCAGTCCAATAGAAAGAATTGAGTTGCTGTCAACAAAGCTGAAGGAGTTGAAGATCTGAAAAGTGCTTTGACATCAGATATGGAGATGCAGAGTTTGAAGTCTGCACAGCTGTTTTGCAGTCTTGCTTTGGCCCAGTATTTCCTCATTATGTTTCCTTCCCTACATTTTGAAACAGGGATGTATATTCTGTGCCATTATATATTAGAAGTAGATGGTCTGCTTTTTGGATTTTATAGGAGATTACAGTTAAGAGATTGCATGAATCTCAGAAGAGGCTTTAAACTTTGGACTTTTAAACAGTGCTGATACTGTGATAGAATATGGGGACTTTTGAAGTTGGCCTATGGTATGGCTACAAGCCTATGTGGGCCAGGGAGTAAAAGGTGGTGGTTTGAATGAAAATAACTGACATAGGCCCCTGGGAAGCAGCACTATTAAGAGGTGTGCCCTTGTTGGAGTACGTGTGGCTTTTTTGGCGCAAGTGTGTCACCTAGGGCAAGCTTTGAGGTTTCAGATGCTCAAGTTAGGCTCAGTGTAATTTTCTTCTTCCTGCTGCCTATTGAGCCAGCACCATGTCTACCTGTACTGTTAAGTTTCCCACCATGATGAGAATGGACTGAACCTCTGAACTGTAAGCCAGTCCCAGTTAAATTTTGTCCTTTATAAGAGTTGGCATGGTCATGATGTCTGTTCACAGCAATAGAGCCCCTAACTAAGACAACCCACCTATGTGACTTAGCCGACCACGGTACACATGTTTCCATGGTATTACCTCAGTGAATTTGGAGCCTGGGGCCCAGATTCCACTGCTGTAAAAACAGTGGTCCCCAGATCCACTCAAAGCTGCAAGGGCACTATGTCCTGTGATGCTAAGCAAAGTTCTGGAAATAGGAGATCTCTGTGGCGAGAGTTGGAGGGTTGGCATGTGAACACACTAACACATAAAGAGTAAACTGTCCACTATCAAAATAATCATGGTATCCTTGGGTGTGATAAATAAAAGCACACAGCAGGCAACACTATTGTGTGGGCCATTTCATGTAGTTAAATGCCTATTTATATGTTTGTATTATTTGAGATTTAAGATAGCCCTGTGAGATAAAATTAGTTGATAATCAGGATCAAATTCCTCCCTCTTTTGAAGAGGGATCAGGGCAAAAGAATAGTGTCTAATGAGACTGAGGTCAGATTCAGTGTTACCTTCAGTGATCTGCTTCTCTGGGGCACTGGAGAAGAGTATAGCTTGCCTGCTGCTTTTTCAGGCTCAGGATCCATACAGAAGATACTGTCATGGGATATAGACTTGGTGCCCATGCCGCTCTTGGGCCTACGTGAAAAAGAAAAGTCTTGTAAAAACAGTCCCAGGAATTAAGAATGGAAGGGCAAGGTATTTTCATAACATAGATACCATAGAGAGCTCAGAAGGATGCAGAGATGCAGGTGGGCAGATACAGAAAGCCATCTATGAGATGGAGAGTGAATCACAAAAAGAGTACATTCAACATACACACATGTCACACAAGCATAGACACATGCACATACACACAGACACACCCACACTTATATACACATATATACACACATACACACACACACATACACATGTACATACATACATACATACATAGTTTATGTTCAGAAAAATGTCTGGGAGGAATCTGTCAGTCTATTAGTGGTGAGTCCCTCTGAGGAAATGAGACCCGAAAGAAATGAGAGGGATTTTTATTTTCTGCCTTGTGCCTTGGATTAATTTTAATGTTTAGAAATTATTTGTGTATGCCTTTGTTGTAGTTCACAGTCATCATAAAAGCAATGAGGGGTGTATGGGAGAACTTGGAGAGACGAGGAGAACAGGGAAATGATGTAATTAGCTCATAATCTCCAAAAATACAAGAAATAATTAAATTGTATATGTTTTACAGGCAAACTCCACTGAGATGGTTTAGTCATCCTACAATTTGTCCATATAACATACAACTCTATAGTGACAATCTTGAGAAATGGAAGGGTTATTAAAAATCTTTCACACTCAAATTTCCCTTGAGTGTTTTTATGTTGATTTGTTTTGAAATTCAAGGATCTGCCCAGATACTTCCTGTCTTTCCTTTTTTACATGTATCTATTTATTTAGTATGTGTGTATCTGCCTGTCTTCTGTCTGTCTGTCTGTCTGTGTACATGCTTGCCCACATATATAGGTCAGAGAAAACAACTTCAGGGAGTCTGTTCTCTCCTTTCACCATGTAGGTCCCTAGAATGAAACTTCTGGTTGTAAGCTCAGCAGCAAGCAGCTTTACTCACTGAGCTAACAGGCCCCAAGGTATAGGGCTTTTTTCTTAGTTGTTTCTTCCCTTTGTTTACAAGAACTTAAGGATACATCTATCCTATTTTTCGAAGCATTCTTATGCACCATTCATGTGTCTCCTCCACAGATCAACTAGAAAGGCTTTCCAATTAGGAACGGGACCAACTTGATCTCAAGTGTGTGTTGAAACAACTTGGAGAAATGTTAGAAACAAAAGAAAAGCAAATGGCACGAAAGACACCCTTAGAGACATGGTAGTATGTTTTTCAGCCATTCGACATGCAAGTGTGGATACATGCCAACGTGAATGGAGAATGGTGAGGATACCTGTGTGAGAAACAAAGGAATGGAAGGAGAGGAGACAGGAAGACAAGTGCCATCAGCAGGCTAGTGCCGCAGCACACAGGACCCTTGCTCCCTCTGTTTTTCTGCATCTCAAGTTGCCTCCTAGGGAGTTCCTTGTTACATGAACTTGTCACCATCTCATATTCAGGGCCCAAGTCCTGACAGCCTTATGACAGGGCACTTGTGAGTTCTCTAGCCTAACTGCTTCTCTAGTCACCATTTCATGACAGTTGCTTTAAGCACAATCTTTTTTTTTCTTTTTTTTTAAAGATTTATTTATTATTATATGTAAGTACACTGTTGCTGTCTTCAGACACACCAGAGGAGGGCGTCAGATTTCATTATGGGTGGTTGTGAGCCACCATGTGGTTGCTGGGATTTGAACTCGGGACCTTTGGAAAAGCAGTCAGTGCTCTTACCCACTGAGCCATCTCGCCAGCCCATGGAAGAATTTTTTTTTTTTTTAGATTTTATTTATTTATTATATGTATACAATATATCTGTCTTCAGACTCTCCAGAAGAGGAAGTCAGATCTCATTACGGGTAGTTGTGAGCCACCATGTGGGTGCTGGGATTTGAACTCAGGACCTTCGGAAGAGCAGTCGGTGCTCTTAACCACTGAGCCATCTCTCCAGCTCAAATTTTTTTTTTTTTTTCGAGACAGGGTTTCACTGTATAGCCATGGCTGTCCTGGAACTCACTCTAGAGACCAGGCTGGCCTCGAACTCAGAAATCCACCTGCCTCTGCCTCCCAAGTGCTGGGATTAAAGGCGTGTGCCACCACTACCTGGCTTCTTTTTTTTCTTTTTGATTAAAATAAATCTGTTCTTTTTAAATTTACTTATTTACTTATTCTTTGAGAATTTCATACAATATACTCTATATCCTTTCATTTATTTTCTTTTTTGTTAAAATATTATTACATCATTTTCCCCTCCCCCA
Source organism: Mastomys coucha (assembly GCF_008632895.1). Taxonomy (NCBI): domain Eukaryota; kingdom Metazoa; phylum Chordata; class Mammalia; order Rodentia; family Muridae; genus Mastomys; species Mastomys coucha. The sequence continues at coordinate 41,545,161 of NC_045030.1, forward strand.
TCTTACCTTTAACCTCTCCCATGCCTGCTCCCTCTCAAACTCATGGCCCTTTTCTTTAATTACTACTGTTACATATATAAATAAATACATGAATAAGTAGAAAAACATAACCTGCTGAGACCATTTCCTGTTGTGTGTGTTTTCAGGGTTGACCACTTGGGATTCAATAACCAGATAGTATTTACTCTGCCCCTCCCTCCAACTCCTACTGTTCTTTCCCACTTCTCCCTCTCCTCTTCCTGTCCCCTTTTAAAATTCACTGTCTCCAATTAGTGTTTCCAGTATACACAAGACTGTGGGGCCACCCACTGGGACACAGTTAGCCTACCAAAGGCCACACCTCTTAAGAAAACTGAGACTTTTTGTTTGTTTGTTTTTGTTTTTTGTTTGTTTGTTTGTTTTCAAGGCAGGGTTTCTCTGTGTAGCCCTGGCTGTCCTGGAATTCACTCTATAGACCAGGCTGGCCTCAAACTCAGAAATCCACCTGCCTCTGCCTCCCACGTGCTGGGATTAAAGGCGTGGAACACCACCGCCCGGCAAACTGAAGCCCTCTAGTAGCCATCAACTACCAATAGCTCCTTATTTAGGGGTAGACCCTCATGGTCTACTCCTCCGTGATGCTGGAAAGGTGACTGCAAAGCCCTGGCTTTTAAATTGTGACTTGCAATCCTGTATGGGTTTATGTACTCGAAAACATGCAATGATTAGAAAATAATTCAAAATCAATTGCATAACAAATATGGGGTGCTTCTGGCAATGTTCATCCATGTTGTATTGTGAGCTTTCACTGCAACCTTGATTCTGAACACATAACCCATGTACTTTGCACTCTGCATGCCAATGAAAGGCTTTGGGTTTTTTTCTACAGTGTTTTCTACACTTGCGGAAATATAATGGCTCAATTATAAGAAAGACAATATTTTCTTACTATCATATCTCAACACGGAAATATTAAACTAGTATATCTTTGGATTATACTGTGTTAAAATGTTTGATTTTTGTTTGTTTTTTTTTTCTTTGTTTGTTGCATGAAACAGGCTCTCGCCATGTAGCCTTGGATAGCCTGGAACTTTCTATGTACATCAAACTGGCCTCAAACTCCTAAAGATCACTTGCCTGTCTCTCGAGTGCTGGCATTACAGGCCTGTGCCATCATACCCAGCTGTCTAGAAGTGTTATGACCTGTGGTGGTTTGAATATGCTTGGCCCTTAGGAAATGATACTGTTAAGAGGTGTGGCCTTGTAGGAGGAAGTGTGTCACTATGAGGGCTTTGCAACTCTGCCCAGTGTGGAAAAGCCAGTCTTCTCCTGTTTGCCTTCAGAACAAGATGTAGAACTCTCAGTGTGACGGTTTGTATATGTTTGGCCCAGGGAGTAGCACTATTAGAAGGTGTGGCCCTGTTGGAGTAGGTGTGGCCCTGTTGGAGTAGGTGTGTCTCTGTGGATGTAGGCTTTAAGATGTTCATACTAGCTGCCTGGAAGCCAGAATTCTGCTAGCAGCCTTCAGATGAATATGTAGAACTATCAACTCCTGCATCATGCGTGCCTGGATGCTGCCATGTACCTGCCATGATGACAATGGACTGAACCTGAGTCAGTAAGCCAGCCCCAATTAATGTTGTCCTTTATAAGAGTTGCCTTGATCATGGTGTCTCTTTACAGTAATGGAAACCCTAAGACATGACTGATTGTTTAGATGGATAAAATGCCTGAATTCGCTTCCAAACACCTGAGTGATATTCTCTAAGGTTTTTGTCCTAGTATATTAAGCAAGGGACAAAAGCCAGGCTCTTAAGTTATACTTTATAACTTATGCTCCTTGCAAAACTATCTCTCCCTCCCCACCTGCTTTGAGTCTTTCTCAACATTTCTTAATGTCACAGCAGAGTTAATGGATCATTTTGGAGTGAGAAATTACAGTCTTTGTAAAAACAGCCATTACTAAGTTGCAAGAACAATGCAGGCTAAATCAGACAGTCCTTCGATCCCCCAACCCTCTGGTTTAGACAGACTGGTTATAGTCTTATTTTGAGACAATGTCCTACAGTGACATTGTTTGTAAGGTATGAAATAAGCGCTTCTGGTGTTGTGAAATAACCTTTGGCAAGACTATCTGAAAGTCCTCGTGGTAGGTGCACTCATTAAAGAATCATATACTTGAGTGTCATCATGTCATGGGAAGTGTTTGGGGGTGTACTGGGAGAGTCTTCGCATGGCAGAGCCTCAAAGGGTGGCTAGGAGCACTAGTGAACTCTGTGCAGCACGTCTAGACTCTGCAGTTTAATGTCATGGGAATTCGTCTAAAGAGTGCTCTGTAGAGAGATCCCATCCAGGGACAGCTGTATATCCCAATGAAAGAGAAATGGGATGGGTGTGAGGGAGTGGCTGAGAACCGGCCTTCATCATATCTCTGTGACCACCCAGTGTTCTGGAGGGGAATGAAAGATGGATTGAGCTGGCTCGCTTGTTTCTGTGCTTTTGCAGCAACAAAAGATTTTATGTTTAAGCTCATTTGTATGCTAAAATGCTCCTCTTACTTGAGGTTTTATTATCCAGATCTGCAACCTAGGGGTGAGGCAAGCAAACTAGGCCAAAAGACTAAACCCCTGTATGCCACGGACCATCCTGGTGTTATGAAATGGACCACAAGCTCCTCATGAGCAATAAGCCCGGCATGTGATCGTTCTACTTGCTTGTGCCTGTTCTGGCTCTAGCCCCAGCCCCAGCCGCTGACCCCATCTGGGCTTACTTGGACTTCATCATTTCC
>NC_045030.1:41549033-41550186 GCF_008632895.1 Mastomys coucha
TATTGTAGGCCTGTGGCACCTCATCGGCATTGTCTTCTAAACTTCTAATTTCTTAAATCTGTAAAACTGTGGGGGCTTACAGAAATGGGTTCTCACTATGTGATAGAAGACAACCTCACACTCCTGAGCCTGCCTGTCTCCAAACCTAGGTTCTGGTATTATGGCCTGTGCCACCGACCAAGCACTGGCTTCTCTTTTCATCTTCTAATTTTTTTTTTTTAAGCTATGAAGTTGTGAGGCTTTTTAGAAAGGTCTCAATATGTAGCCTAGGCTAGTTTCATCCACTTAGCTCTCCTTCTTCTACACCTCAAGTGCTGATAATACAGGCCTGGGCCACCTACCAAGGCTTAACCTTCTCAGTTAATGTTTTAATTTTTTAAATCTAGGGAATTGTGTGTGCTTCTTTTCTAAAAAGGAATCTCTATGCAGCCTAGGCTGTCCTTAAACTCTATCCTCTGGCTTCAGAGCGGGTATTGTAGGCCTGTAGGCCTGTGCCACTATCCCAGACTTGACCATCTCTGTAAACCTTTTAAAATGTTTTAAGGTGAGGAAATTGTGGTGATCAAAAACAACATGGTCTCACTCTATAGTCTAGGCTGCCCTCAAATTTGGGATTCTTTTACCTCTACACCCAGAGTGTAAGTATAGCAAGCCTGTGATCCTAGCCCAGGCCTGACCTTATCTTTTACTTTTAATTTATTTAATCTAAGAAGTTGTGGTGATTTAAAAAAGAGAAGAAAAACCTGAGTCTTACTCTATAGCCCAGGCCATCCTCAAACTTTTGGTCCAGAGTTTGGTATTGTAGGCCTGAGCTACCACCTCACTATTGGCTACATCCTAGTGATGTACTGTAGGCCACCACTGCGGACTAGGCCTTCTCTTTTATTTTATTTTATTTTTTTTAATTTTTAAATCTTGGAAATCGTGGGAGTTTAAAAACTGAGGTTTCATCCTGTAGCCTAGGTTAGCCTGGAACTCCCAGTTCTCTTCTCTACATACCCTGAGTGCTGCTGGCATTGCTAGCCTGTGCCACCGCCCAGGTTAGCTGTTGTTATTTAAGTTTCTAGTTTTTTTGGGTTTTTTTTGATATTTTCTTTATTTACATGTAAATTTCTCCATTCCGAGTTTCCCCTCCAAAAAACAAAGAAACAAA
>NC_045030.1:41550549-41553303 GCF_008632895.1 Mastomys coucha
CCGTCCCTGGTCTGCACTCTTTATCTTTTGGATACAATGAAAACACTCCCACCACGGCCATTTTGAATCAGTAGAAACCAACTTGAGCCAGTGTGAGCTAGTCTGAGCCTCTCTGAAACCAGCTTGAACCAGTCTGGGCTAGTCTGAGCCTGCTCCAACACACCAATCACAAATGCCTGCCCTTAGGAAGAAGTTGGGCCAAGCAGGGAAGAATCTGTTACATTTCTGCCATTACAGGCACTGCCATCTGCTTTCAAAATGCAGAGCCTACTGTCCCCTTTGCTTCACAATCCCAGAATGGGAGACAGGAAAGCAAAGCTAGAGATTTCAGAGTTGCAAACCCACTTCTTACAAACCAACAAAGACAAGAGAGAAGCATCAGCAGCCAGTAGCTCCATTTGTAACACAACCATGCAAACATGGAAAACAGCTGGGTGAACATACTAATAAATTGGTACTAATACTACCAAAAACTGCTAAGGCTATAAACTACATTTGCCAAACCTACTCATGATGTGAGCAGACAAACTCACACTGGCACACGCTTTATCCTCCGAAATTCACAAGGAGACGCGTGTGTTAGCATTTCCATAGGCATAGATTTCGGGTTATCCCTCGCTTTTCATTCTTTGAAGGGAAGAAACAACTCACTTTTGCAGAAAGATTCAAAATACTTTAAATAATGCATATCACATCTCTTTCCACTAGGGGCGCTAATGGATAAGGGACGTTTCCATTGTACCATTGGGTGCTAGTTGCTGTATGAGTGTGGGGTTTGCATAGCTTTGCTAGCAGGGATTTGGGACAGCACAAAGAAACCAAACTGGCAAACATGGTGTGCTGGATGCTCACTGATCCTAAGCAGTGGCTTAGAAGCAGGGTGCCATCTTAGACAGTAACCAGTTGCTAAAAGCATATGTTTGAAATACTAATACAATCAAAGATGTTGGCCAGAGAATGTCTCCAGGTCTCTGGTACTCTCTAGAGGGTCCCCCCACCTCCCACTCCCCCAGGTTGCTTATTTTTTTTTTATTAGATGTTTTCTTTATTTACAATATCTCCTTTCCCAGGTTCCCCTCCAAAAAAATAAAAAATAAAAATAAAAATAAAATAAAAAAACTAAAACTAAAACAAACCCCTGTTCCCTCCCTCTCCCTGCTCACCACCCCACCCCCTCCTACTTACTAGCCCTGGCATTCCCCTACACTGGTTGCTTATTTCTATTCATTCTCTTGGCACTCTGGGCTTCTCTCCTGGCCACCACCCCCCCTTATCTGATCCTGTTCCCCTTTTCCCCTCCCCCTCCCTTCTCCCTCCCAGATCCCTCCCTCCCTCTGCCTCCCATGATTATTTTCTTCCTCCTTCTAAGTGGGGTTGAAACCTTCTTACTTGGGCATTTCTGCTTGTTACACTTTTTATGGCCTATAGGTTGTATCTTAGGTATTCTGGGGTGACCTTAGCCAAAATTCCCAACACTGGGGAGAGGGAACTCAAAGAGTCCACCTCCAGTAGATTGACAGGGTCTCAAGAGGAGGGATTGTGTTACTAACCCACAGTCAAAATTCCTGACCCAGAATTGTTCCTGTCTAAAAGAACTGCAGGGACAAAAATGGAGAAGAGACTGAAGGAAAGGCCGTCCAATGACCAGCCCAACTTGGGATCCATGCCAGGGAGGAGGGGCAGGGAACAAGGCCTGACACTATTACTGATGCTATGATGTGCTTACAGAGGGGAGCCTGGCATGGCTGTCCTCAGAGAGTCCCTACTAGCAGCTGACTGGGACAGAAGCAGAAACTTACACCCAACCTTTGAACTGAAGTTGGAGACCCCTATGTTGAATTAGGGGAAAGACTGAAAAAGCTGAAAGGGAGAGTGACCCCATAGAAAAACCAGCTGACTCAACTAACCCAGACCCTAGGGAGCTCCCAGACACTGAGCCACCCAACCAGGGGCATACACAGGCCAGTCCAAGGCACCTGGTACATATGTAGCAAAGGTCTACCTGGCCTGGCCACAGTAGAAAAAGATGGGCTCAAACCTGGAGAGACTTGAGGCCCCAGGGAAGGGGGAGGTTTGGTGGGAGGGGAGCACCCTCTCGGAGGCAAGGGGGAGGAGGAATGGGATGAGGAACTGTGGGAGAGGAGACTGAGAGGGGGCAATGACTGGAATGTAAATAAATAAAATAATTTAAATTAATATATATATATATATATATTGGCCAGATATTTGGGTATTATAAATACACCTTTCAAGTTTATTTTTTGCAAGGGTTGATTTTAAATTTCTAGAAGATGTTCCACAAAATGCTGCTTTTCAGAAGCCACTGAAAATACAAAGGGTAGTTAGGCAGATAGGGGTAAAAAGTCACCTGTGTACCCGGCAATCTTCAGTCACCTATGCGCCTATAACTCATGTCACCACAAGGTGTTGCTGTTACAGCCAGTGAGCACATAGCTGACTGTAGATGCTGACAGCTATCTGGCTTTCTCTAACAAAGTCATTGATTTCTATGTTCAATCCACTTTCCGAACAGCAGCAACTCAACATCATTATACAACCAAGACCAGAATGAACGTGTCACGTGTCACATGTCACAAAACAGCCTCAAGAAGAAATCCCAACTAAACCCAGTGAAGAAATTGCTCCTACTGTTTCCTGTGCTTGCTTATATCATCAAGCACATGGGCAATCCAGCCCATCTGGGTTGAATTTAGCCTTAAAATGCATAATATAAAATGACAACCTTGTTATTTT
>NC_045030.1:41554433-41571886 GCF_008632895.1 Mastomys coucha
GAATACACATTTGAGGAAGGTTTGCAAATGAGATTTATTCTAATCTAATATTTTTTCTTTTAATTAGCATACAAAGTATTAGGTTTCATTATGGCGGCTTTAAGTGACGCTTTTGTTGTCGATACTCCTCCCATTTCATCTCGCCATCCTATTGTCCCCACCCTCTTCCACTCCTCGCAGCTTCCTCCATACCGGAGCACCTCTTCCCCACCCCCACATCATGGCTACCATCCTGCGGTCACGCCCACATATGCATAAACATTGCAAGCCAGGATGAGGCTTTTCTTTTTTTGTTGTTTTAGATATTTATTTATTTATATAAGTACACTGTTGCTGTCTTCAGACGCACCAGAAGAAGGCATCAGATCCCATGACAGGTGGTTGTGAGCCACCTTGTGGTTCCTGGGAATTGAACCCAGGACCTCTGGAAGAGTGGGCGGTGCTCTTACCCGCTGAGCCATCTCTCCAGCCCGAGGCCTTCCATAATCTGAATTTAGAGGCCTGTGGTGGCCTCTTTTGTTTCTATTCCCTTTACTCCTCCTTACAAATCCCTCCCTTGGTTGAATCTGAATTATTATCTGCATTGAAACCTTAATGGAGTCCATGACACTGTGGTTCAGTTCTGGTTATTCTTTCTGAATAAACAGAAATACCTCTACCTTAGCAAATGGAACCTTCTACGAAGATGTCAGACCTTTCAGCTCCTCCCCTCTCATGCCCCGCCCTCCTTCATCCCTCCATCTTCTCTAGGCTTAGCAGCCTTCATTTTGTTCTCATGTCACATGATTTCTATTAAGTTTTTTCCTTAACTCACCCCTCCCTTAAGACCTCTTCCCCCCACCTTTCCCTTTCTAATGGTCTTCATTTTTATAAGACTGAGTTCTTTTTCCTGATGGCGGTACACAGTAAATCTGGTTCTAGTTAGTAAGGTTTCATTGAGTGACTTACCCTCCTCCAAGGCTTCCAAACCTTCCATATTGCTGGATACTTCACTTAATGACTCAGCCATGGTACCTCACTAAAAACTTCAGAACAAAAGAGGGAAAGATGAGTCCTTTGATATATAGGATACAAAAAAAAATTACATCTTGCTACTTATCCTCAAACTATTCAAGAAAAGACATACGAACACAACTGCCTGCTAAGGGTAGGCATCAACTCTTTTAAAAAATACAGTAATCCTAATAATAGGCAAGTACATGGATACACAGGATATTTTGCCTAGGGCTGGTAGGGAGAGGGCGTTGCCAGGAGTGATGGAGGAGGAATCACTGTGATACTTACTTGTGACCATCTTTGTGAACGTGACAGGACAGTGCTTCCCAGCACTCAAACTTACGAAAGACAAAGGGGAGAACAAAGGAAAGGGGGTATTTTGACACCCCTGAACCTAAGTGCCACTATGAGAAGCAATTCTGTTTAACCCCAGAGTTCGCTCTGAAATTTTTCTTGAATACGTGCCTCATTTCCTTCAACTGATCCTAAATGCTCCGCGGCCATCACCACCAGGGACTACGCAGTCAGGCAGGACCGGTGGGCCATCTCCCCTCACCACATTGGCAATCACAATAAAATGAAGAACGCTCCCCTTTGCTGCAAATCCTTTCCTGTTACCTCCCCATATTTCTTGGTCTTGTTAGCACAAAATCTAAGCATTTTTTAATACTTACTCTTCCTGAAGCTTCACTAGGAGTTCTCCCGTGCTGGTCCCAGCGAGAGCTCCAAGCCACCTGCCTCATCCCCAAAGCAGAAGTGCTCTGGCTGAAGGCAGGCGTCCCAAAGCACCTCTATGCCTCCCGGTGCCCCTTTTAAAAAACAATTGTATCGGTTTCTGTTCGGAACAGCACACTCCCTGGATTTTCCTCTTTTCTTATTGGCTGGCCCTTCTCTAATGGCCCATTGTCCTAGCCCTGATTTTGAAACATAGCATTCTGGGGCCCTTGTCCTTGGTCCTCTTCTTTATCAACAATAAAGTCCTAGCTCACCAAATGTTAAGAGAAGCACAATTGTAAGTCACATGCCCAATTAAAAATCCTCTGGCAACAACACTTTAAAGAGCAACCCCCCAAAACAGGTGAAATATTTTTAATAAGGTATTTTATTGAACAAAAGATTATTTCAACATGGAATCACTATGAAATATTAATGGTATATTTTATATTTTTCTTGTCACACTAAAAACTGTCACACCAGTCACATCAGCCCCTTGCTCTGCTTAAACTCATTCACCAACTTTCTGCTGCTTGAAGGTTAAATGCTTTCCTATACACTCTGGGGCCCCCTTGCTCTGTCTCCCAAAAGCCCCCTGTACTCCTATTTCCACTCCGTGGTCTCCTAGAATCACGAGCCAATAACATACTGTTATTTTGTTTTATCTAAACTGTGCATAGCCTGTCCATCATGCCCGGAAGGCCATCTTTTCAAATGCTTACTGCCTTATGTTCTTTGTGACTTGGATGCCCATGTCTACTCCCATCATGCTCTTCACCATTTACATAGACATCTTCTATAGTTGCCATCCACCCAGTGGCAGGGACAACATTTTGCTCATCTGAATACCAGCATTACCTAGTAGTACCAAGCACATAAAGTGCTCACTCCGTGTGCTTGGTAAGGATGAATGCAGGAGTGCACAGCGTACTGGAGGGCAAAGTGTGAGTCAAGACAGAAAGTGCTCCTCTCAGTTAAATGAATGGGAACAATGTGAGGCACATTGCAAGTCAAGAACTTGTTTGTATAAAGTTCTATGAGAAAAACTGGTAAGACAAGGAAGAAAAGAGAAAACATATATTTTTATACAGATACCTTCATGTAAAGTGGTCATTAGCAAGTCTGCCCCAGCAAAGATATGAAATTGCATTATTGATTCATTTTTTTAAAATGCATGCTGGTCTGAAATGTCCCTCAGCAGAGGAGCATGAGCACATCACACATTACACACACACACACATACACACACAAGAATGAGAATGAAAAATGTACGTTTTCTTCCTTGGGCCAACCCAAGGCAACTCTCCCCTTCTTCCTGTCTCACTGAAAGGTTGTAAGTGTTTTGAAGGTAAAATAAAGAAAGAAGGCCTATCTCTCAGGCTTGATGAAGTTGTTTAACAATGTTCAAGGAGTCAGAAAAGTTTACTTCCCAAGTCTGTCTCCTTTCTAGAATGGAGAATGTTACTGTGATGCAGTAAGCCTTATGTTCTCAAAGCCATTCAATAGCCTCCCCCCAGGGAGGGGGGAAGCACTACAGTTGGTTATCCAGTGCCAAAGACTCAACACTGAAAACAGTACATGAAGTTAGCAGATTGTATTTAGGAATATATATACAGATACACACATATATGCATGCCATAACAATTAGTGAAAAAGGAAGCCATGAATTTGGAGGAGAGCAGGGAATGGTATAAGGGAGGGCTTGGAGAAAGGAAAGGGAATGGAGAAATGTAGTCATTAAATTAAAATCCCAAACATTAAAAGAAAATAACCATTAGGTAGGATAAATGCTTTGCATGAGGTATGCAGTAGACAGAATCCTGAAATAGAACCCAAGCTTTTTACTCCCTATATATTCCCTCCCTTTAGGTGTGGGTGCACCTAACCTAATTATGTGAGTCCTGTAAAATGAGGATATAGACTATAGCTATGGCAGTCAGAGATTTGAAGCCGTCACAGATGCTTTGCTATTGGCCTTGACAGAACCAATTGTCATGGTGAGTGGCAGAGAAGGGCTGGTTCATAGCTGAGAGCAACATTTGGTTAACAGCTATCAAGAAATCAGAGACCATCTAGGTAGTCATGGTGGTACATTTCTATAATCCCTGCACTCAGAAGGCTGAGGCAGGAGCATGGCTTGAGCTCAGAAGCTTGGGCTAGCCTCAATGTAAGGGTTTGGATAGTAAGTGTTCCCTCAAAGGCATTGTTGAAGACCAGCTCGAGAAGAGTATAGTTAAGAGGTGAGTCACCAGGCATGGTGGTACACTCCTTTAATCCCAGCACTTGGGAGGCAGAATCAGGAGCATTTCTATGAGTTCATGCCAGCCTGTTTTATAGAGTGAGTTTCAGGATTACTTTGAGAGGATAGATAGATAGATAGATAGATAGATAGATAGATAGATAGATAGATAGATAGATGACTGGAATCTGAGGACTCTGGCCTAATAAATGTATTCAGCCACAGATTTTTTTAATTTGATGGTATTAATGATAGGTGATTAAAACTTGGAGACAAAATCTGAAAGAGGGTATTACTGGGAATATGTGTCAAGAGCAGTGGGCCCAAATTCCCCACTTGTTTTTTCCTCCATTTCACGACTGAGGTTTTTTGTTTATTTGTTTGTCGTGGTTAATACTATTATAGTTCCTGACCGTCAATAATACATGAGATGAGAGAAGTGAACCTCTTTAAAAAGTAGGGTGGGAAACTGAGTAGAAGAAAGAGAAATGGGTGTAGGTGTGGGCCCTGAATTTCCATCAGTTACTCGGAATCTGTGGGATTTGGCTCAGTTCTTCTCCGCCCTTACAATTCCAGAGACAAGAGGGAGCAGAGTCAGCAATCTGGGACTAGGGAGGGGAGGGAGGCACTGGAAGCCAGCCACTCCTAGGACCTTGGATGTGGAGGCAATAAACAAGGGTGAGAAACCAGGCAGAAACCTGGTCCCACGCTGGATCATCTAGATCCTTTGTGAAACAATTTGAAACTTTTTGGTTTGGTTGCGAAACTTTAGCCCACAGTGTGCCCGTTAGAAGACGCAATCTACAAATCACCTCGTGATCTCAAAAAATAGCCTTTGTTCTCTCAGCTCTGTCTGGTGGGAAATAGAGTGGTCTCTGAATAAGCTTCATCTTAAGGTGGGGGGATTGGCCTAAGGAGAGTAGAGTCTGCTATCCCCAGTAGATGCATGCCCAATGAAATAAAAATGTTTCCTGGAAAATGAGATTCCTGAATCTTCTTCATTGGGGTGATACTTGTAGGCCAGTTGGACCTCTAATTTTTTTTAGATCTTAAACCCATAGGTGTTCTTTCAACTGTGAAAAGGGGCAGCTGCTATCTCACATAATGAGCAGGATGTTCTGAAGACACTCTGGATCCAAACGTCTTCCTTTCCTGCACCCATGGCACTGTCTTCTGCCTTCTTTTGCCTTAAATAGCTGCTGGTAGACCTGTTCTCTTGAACCATACAGCCTAGTGAGAATGTTTGTCATCAGGGCCTCCTTCCTTCAGCACACCCAGACTCTGTGTGAATGCATACTATGTGCTTGGGTCTGTTTTAGATGCTATGGAGGCAATAGCAAAATAGAAATTCTGAATGTTTGCCATCTACTAGACACTGAGCACGTGCTGACACTGTAGTGGCTTGCTCAAAAACCTTCTCACTGATTCCTCAAGCCTTTCCTGTGAGGTAGGTGCTATTTATGCTCACACCCTCCTTCATAGGGATGTGGAAGCTGGAAAGCAAAGAAACTACCCATGCTTACATGGTAAGTATGTGGCACATACAAGTTTTGAAGTTGGTAGAACCTAGGATTTCAGAATGCTAAATAAAATGTTCCGTTCACTGGTGACAGAAGAAAAGAGAAGAGGAGAAAGAGAGAGAGAGAGAGAGAGAGAGAGAGAGAGAGAGAGAGAGAGAGAGAGAGAGAGAGAGAGAACATGAGAGCACATATGTCTGATCCCAGGTTGAGGCAGGAGGTGTGTGAATTCAAGACTTCATAGTAGGTTTTTCAGAACACTCTGACCTTTAGAGTGATGCCCTATCTCCAAGAAACCCTGCCCTAATTTGTCCTCTGTTGCTGTGAAAACACTACAGTCAAAAGCAAGTTGGAGAGGACAGGGTTTATTTCAACTTACAGTTCCCAGGTCACACTCCATCCCTGAGACAGGTTGAGTAGAGGCGAGGAGGAGAGGCTTTTAAAGGGAAAGAGCAATAGAACATATGTAATAAGAGGGTAAAGTCAGGGAATAATGTGGGTAGAAAGGTTTAAGTGAGGGGGTGATGGAGGAGACAAGGGACTGGGATTAAAGTGAAACTTGTATGGAAACACTACATGTAAACATTCTGGTAAGGTAATTTTAAAAGTACAACTTTAAAGAAGAAATGTGTCCTGTGTGGGTAGATAATACTGCTCCCAGAAGCCATATTATTTAAGAAAAACTCCAATGCCAAGTATGGGATACCTTCTTATGAGTGCAGGTAGAGGAGACCCTAATGGTTCCCAAAGCAATACAAATTATCGTTATTGTCCTTGGTTTCCTACTAGAACAAGATGATAAGATTCTATTGCTGAAGACATACATACTTATGTTTTTGGAACGTACCTGGAAGTTTCTTTCCTGGTAGGTAGTTTTCATAGCAAGTAGAGTTACACAGGCTGCTGGAGGAGAAAAGTCATTGATTGTCTTCCCTAGATGTAAATCCTATGGCTTACAATATCAACCATCCAGGGAAGATGTGCCCCCTTGGCTCAATAGTGGCATGACTGTTTTCAGGGTAACCAAGCACCTTTTGATTGGATGGATGTAAGGCTCATCCCACAGGGAGAATTCAGACATGGTACTATAAACCTGGCCAAAAGCTCATGGCTTGGGATGTCATAAACCCTAGAAGGAAATCTATTATTGTTGTTTTGATATTGGGAATGGTATCAACATATCACAATATATTTATGATAATATTTTTCAATTTAAAAAGTTAGTTTTTTTGAGAAAAATACAACCAGATGGTGATGGCACATGCCCTTAATCCCAGCACTCAGGGGGCTGGGGGACAGTGGCAGGTGGATCTCTGTGAGATTGAGGCCAGTGTGGTCTACAAGGCAAGGGCCAGAATAGCCAGGACTGTTACACAGAGAAACATCTATGGGCAGGAGAAAGAAAATAGAAGAAAGAAGAAATACAAATGGTCAATAAATATTTGAAAAGATGCCCAGAATCCTTCACCATCAGGGAAATGAAAATTAAAATTATTTTGAGATTCCCCCTCATCGAAGCCAGAATAGCTAGCAGTCAGAATGGGTATCATTAGGGGAAAGTGCTAGTAAGACTGGGAGGAAAAGAACCCTTATTCAGTGCTGGTAAAGGTGTAAACCAGTTTAGCCAGTATGGAATTCAACATGGAGGTTTCTCAAAAGACTAATTCTAGAAATCTGTATGACCCAGCTGTACCACTCTTGAACGTACACTCAAAGGACTCAATATTCTCCTACAGAGATACCCACTCAATCATGTTTATTGCAGCTTTTTTCACAATAGTCAGCATAGATGTTCACCAATAATGCAATTCATATACACAATAGAATTTTACTCCACTATAAAGAAAAAAATAAATTATGAAATTTGAAAGAAATGGATGGATATGAATATGATCGTATTAAGTGAGCTGTCCCCAAATCAGAAAGATAAATACCTCATGCAGGGTGTGACTTCTAATCTTTAGATATGTGTGTTTGTCTAAATCAGAAAGATAAATACCACATGCAGGGTGTGACTTCTAATCTTTAGATATGTGAGTTTGTCTGGGAGTGAATGCATGTGAAGATCGCATGAGCTATGAAAGGTCCCATGACAGGTCCCAAGCTCCCGGAAGGGAAGGTGATAAAATAAGACATGAAAATGAAAAGAGGAACTCTAGAACCAGAAGAATATAAACCAAAATGAGGGATTGGGGAGGGGGAAGGAAGCTCAAGCAAACGAAACATGTATAAAAAGGCCTTAATGAAACTGGTCGCTGTGTATGCTAATTAAAAGTAAATGAACAAAAATAATATGAACCATGAGGCAAATTACTTATGTTAAAAATATAAATGATAATTGGATGAACTAAAAAGGGAAAGTGAAAATGGAGTGTAGCTTAAATGAAAAAGAAAGAAGTAGATGACAGGTAAAGGGTTTTCAGTAGACAGAAGAGATACAAAAATTTCACAATAGAGGAAACTATCTAAGCTACGCTATATAAATATAAAAGATGAACGAAAATCACAAATTACTTTTGAAAAGATAAAAACAATGAGAGTACAGGAAAATGAAAAACACAAAGAGGAAAAGACAAAAATAAGAATAAAACCCCAAAGCACAAAAACAATGTATTAACAGTTTCATCCTGAGTTCTGTACAGGGACTCAGTTGAAGGTAGTGATTTTTTTCATCCAGTTCAAGCTGATGCTGAACCCAGAGATGTTAAGGACCAGCAGTTGATCAGTGGTGTGGTAATAATTGTAGTGGCTGCCACGGATGAACATGATCAGTATTTTATCCTCTGTTCTCACCCTCTTCAGAGGAACACACACACACACACACACACACACACACACACACACACACACTTTTTACTCCTGTGCTTAACTAATTTTCAAGTCAGGGGATGTCTCCAAGTGTGTTGGGAGAAGTAGGTGGAGTGCTAAGATCTGTAACTACAGGACCCATCCCAGTGCTTTCTGGTCCTCTTCAGTATTAAACACATTACAGAGTGAGGAGGTCTGAGGAGTGACCACTGGAACTGAGCCTTAGAATTCTCCATCTTGTGAGAAGTAAATTGCACTGTAGAAAATTGTCCTAGAGTTTGCATGGCCTGCCGGCCTCTGACTTGGTACTATCAGTCTCCACAGTTGCCCTGGGTTTTTGTTATTGTTGTCATCATTTTTGTTTTGCTTTGAGGCTTGTTTGTTGTTGTTGCTGGTTTTTTCATAAAATCGCAAGGCAAGGAAAGGAACTGCTGTGCTGGGACAGCACACTGAGCTCTAGTGGGGGTTTACTAATCTCCAAAACAGCTAAGACCAACTCCTGTGGTTGATGATCTTCATGGCAGGAGACTGTCTACATCCAGTCTCACCGCACCCCCGACCCCATCCACCAACTGCCAAGAATTCTAGAGAGGAGCAATGGTGGGAGGGCTCAGTGGTTATGCACATGCACTGCTCTCGAAGAGAACCTGAAATCAATTCCCATCATCCACATTGGGTGGCTCACAACCACCTACACCTGGCTCACAACTGGCTCCGAGGGAACTTTCTTAGCATTTGGCTCCCTCAGCCCCAAACCATGACTTATACATACTCACGCATAGACACAGAATTAAATGATAATAAACAAATCTGTAAAAAGGTAATTCTCCAAGGTACAGAAGACAGACAGATGTTTCCATCCCTAGAGATTTATGAGGCAGAGAACTAGAAGGTACATTGTCTGCATGTGCCATACAAGGGCCCAGAGATCAAAAAGAAGGGTGAGGATCCTGGGTATGCCAGAGAAGTGTGTCCTCCCTATTCCACAAAGCTGAGTTTAGCAGGGAGCATGTAAGCAATACGAAGACCCTGAGACTTAGGGGTGAATGTGTTAAAGAAGTGAAGGTGAGAGCTGAAAGGGACAGCACAAGAGAATGCCAGGATAGGAAGCCTCCCTGGCCACAGAAAGCCTTTCCAGACAGGTTTCCCAGCCTACGGGCTGTACGTGACTGAGGAGAGCCAAACACAAGATCATAAACTTATTTACATTGCTATGAGAGATCTTGGCAATTTAAAAAACAAAAAACAAAAAACTCTGTTGCAGTTCTTGGGCATCAACTTTGTAAAAGACAGCATTATGCCACAATGCCAAAAGGTCAGACAGGCAGAGAACGCTGGGGCTCACTGGGCTGGTGAGCCTACTTGGCCAGCTCCGGGGCAGTGAAAGACCCTGTTCTCACAAAACAAGGTAGACAGCACCTGAGGAACAACAACCAAGATTGCTTTCCAGACAACATGTGCACACACACACACACACACACACACACACACACACACACACACACACACCAAGCACTTTTTTAAAAGTGAGCATGCCTGCATCAGAGGTCCTGTTGTGGATAACTCCATTTAAAGCAACAGGACTAAAAGGGACTTGTCGGAGAAGGTCGCAATGCAGATTGTTTTTAGATGATGTGAACACTGAGACACTAGGGGGTCAGCATAGATGAGCTAGAGAAGGGACAGAAAAAGCAGATTACAGCCACCAATCCCAGGTGTCTAGAAAGATCTTGAGGACCCTGGCCTCAACTTTGAGATGTAATTGCCTTGCTCAGAGTCAAGTTCACCATCAAGTTTGACTCATGTTTCTTTGTTTGGTTCAGGGATTGGAGCAGAATTGAGAAGCTCCTGGAAAAGTATTGACACAGAAGGAGGCAGCAGAGCAATAGATTGGGAAATGGAGTGCATGCCCTGAGGCCCCAGGGCTGTATTGGACAACAGTAGAAAAGGGTCTTATTTGATACATGGCCTAGAGCTGAGCCAAGATATAAGATAACTAGTTAGAGAGAATGGCCCAGAACCCAATACATGGTGAAACATCTGCAATCCCAACCCTCTGGAAAGAGGCAAGAGGAGATACAAGTTCAAAGCCAGTGTGAGCTGCATACTGAAATCTTGACTCAAAACAAAGAAAGCCAGGCACAGTGGCTAGTGTTTTTAAGCCCAGAATTCAGGAGGCAAAGGCAAGTGGATCTTTATGCTAGCCTGGTCTATATATATATAGGCTTTTGGGGACTACATAATGAGATCCTGTTGAACACACACACACACACACACACACACACACACAGGGAAGAGAGGAAGGTAGGGAAGGAGGGAGAAAAGAAGGGGAAAAAAATCCAAAGCCAAGGGCAGAATGGAGGTTCTGCCTCCAAAACCAGCCAATCCAAGGGAGTGTGTCCCAAAAGTTATCCACTCATTCACACATTCATGGCACACCATTACTAAGCCAAAAAACCAGTAGGACTGATTGCCCCTATAAGAACTCACTGATGCTTGTGTAGCTCTTTCCATGAAGGAATGCTACAAGGAAGAGTGGTAAATGAGAAGCATCGCGGGAGAGCTGAAACCTGTTGGGTATCTTAGGCACAAGAATTCCTAGTCATCAGGGACTGGGTAATGAAAAAGCCGCACTGGATGTAGAGTCTCCCGTGTCCTCACAGTGCCCAGAAAGAACACTTAGATGCTGGTGGGAGGGCCTGCCCTACTGGGTTCACTGAGAGCAACAGAAGCCCAGGAAGAATAAATGTGATCACACTGGAATAGTAGCATATTCTCGTATGGAGGAAGAGCTCCATAGAGCTTTACAAACTATGACTGCAGATAAGAGTAATGGTGTGAGGACAGGGTTCAACGGAAAGCCTGGAAATCAATAGCAAGCATCGTAACCCAAAAGGAAATGGGGGACAAGATGAGAGAGATGAAGAGAAAGCCATGTCTTATGATCTCCAGACATATCTGCGATGAAAAGGGAAAATGGCTTTTGGTTTGAGGGGGGTAGCATTTTTAAAAGATTTATTCGTATTTATGTGTACATGTGTGTATGCCGTGTGTGTACAGTTACCAGTGGGGGCCAGAAGAAGACATGGGATACCCAGGCGCTGGACTTTACAAACTGTTGTGAGCTGCACAACCTGAAGGTGCTTCAAACCTAACTAGGATCCTCTGGAGGGGCAGCAAGCATTCTTAATCAGGAAGCCAACAACTCCTCAGTCCCAGCAGAATGTATTTTCTGTAAGTAAATGCATAAATCTGAGTCTCCATAGAAGACTCTAGGAATTTTTTAAGAGAACAAACCTTAGCTCTCAATTAGTTGGAAGGCTTTTAAACAAAGCAAATCTTTTCAGTGAGCCTCAGTTCCTGGTCTAAGTACTTAGAGGGTGAGCTAGATTTGGAGGTTGGGGTTCATTTTAGTCCCTTAAACATCTGGATTTTTATAATCACTGGGACCCTCTTCCAAAGTTGCCAGTTCCTCTTAGAGAGGTCACATTTTGCAGCTTCGCTACTAAGTGTGCTGCGTTAACCAGCTGAGCCTAGCTTTAAGAGGAGGCTTTCTGTTTGTTTGTTTGGTTGGTTTTTGGTTTTTCGAGACACGGTTTCTCTGTGTAGCCCTGGCTGTCCTGGAGCTCACTCTGTAGACCAGGCTGGCCTTGAACTCAGAAATCCGCCTGCCTCTGCCTCCCAAGTGCTGGGACTAAAGGCATGCGCCACCACAGCCCGGCAAGAGGAGGCTTTCTGAAAGCCTGGTAATATTTTCAGTACAATTGCCTTCCTTTTTCCAGTTGTTTAGAAATTTAAGTGGCTTTTTTTTTTCAATTTTAAAAAATGTACAGAGTTGCAGACTTCCTGAAAATTCATCAAACTCTTTCCTCTACTCCTAAAGAGACTGTTATTCCCCCCATTGTCTGGAGTGTATATGTGTGGATGCACACTCACATAGTAGTCAAAGGACAAATACAAATCCACCTGATTTTTTTTTAAATAGAGTCTCTCACTGACCTGGAGCTCATCAGCGACCTCGGTGTCATGGGACTAGACACCTGGGCTGTCTAGCCAGAACCCCATGGATCCCTTTCCGCACATCCCCAGGTCTAGGATCACAGGTTCATTCCATACTACTCCCATGGATCTCAAAAGAGTTTCCCTCTGACTTACTTTCCATTTTTCTAGGACAGGTGGGTTAATGGGGGTAGGGGGGTTCAAATAAGGATGCAGAGGTAACACCACGACCCTTAGTTTGTAGAATCTGCTCTCTGGCACACAAAGGCCACATGGTGGGAAATAAGAAATGAGGCCCTTGGACTATACAAATACAACACTTTCATCTCTTTAGTAACCTCATTTTTTTTCTGAAAACCAATGCCTATAGTGTCCCTGTTGTTCTTTTCTCCTCCGTATCTAGACTTCCCCATGTCCTTATCTCTTCACTGTGTCATTTGTCAGTTTCTAGCCCTCCTTCAGAGCATCTCCCTTACATTCTGTACTAGATAACTGAATCCTGTTGTTAAAAAATGTATTGCTTGTAGTAGATAGCTCTGTACAAAATGTTCGAGCTTGTGTTCGGATCCGACTAATAACCTATCTTATGTTTCTACTTTCAAAAACTGTTAACTGCTTTAACAATGCAAAGCCTATTCTTGATTTTTTTTTCCCACTGAGCCTCAGCTACATTGGATGAAAATTTGCCTGAATTGAAGGTTTTATAATGACCAGAAGCCCCAGTAGATGTAGGCTGTGACCCCTTTGGGGGTCGCATATCAGATATTAACATTACGATCATAACAGTAGTAAAATTACAGTTATGAAATAGCAACGAAAATAATGTTGTGTTTGGGGGTCACCACAACATGAGGAATTGTATTAAAGGGTCACAGCATTAAGAAAGTTGAGAATCAATGCTGTAGGCTCTGACAAGTTGTAAGGCCTTCAACAAGTCAGACAAACCTCCTGTCTTATAAAAGGAGCATAACAGAACACAGATTGAAAGATGGAGAGTGTCGGTAAATGAAGGAAGTATGGCGTTTATAAAATCCCGTCTTTTGCCTGTGCTCTTTCTGATCCATCAGCTTCTCAGAAAGCATGCCTTTCTCACAAAGACAAAGAAATCAGGCATGTTGATCTCCTTAGGGAAGAAGTATAATGCTAACACATTTGGAAGCGGGTCAGCTATGGAGTTGGCAAATCTAGGTTTGAATCCTGCCTCTTGTGAATATTATGATCTTGAGCAAAATACTGAACTGACGCCTATATTTTCCTGTTAAATGGAGCCATCTAGTATCTATATCATAAGCTAATGATGATAGCTCATTAATTTAATAACAATCATTTGAATACCTATTATGCTAAGAAAAACTCAGAATAGTGGGCAAAATAGAGAAGGGGACTTCTCTCACAGATAATTTGATGAATCTTTGCATATGGGGCCTTCTCAGCATGATAACTAGTGTAATAATAGTCCATAGATATTGACTCTGCTTCTCCGTAGAAAGATTTCATTCCTTGTGGGAGAAATGGACCCTCCTTCTCCTCTCCTCTCCTCTCTTTCCCTCTCCTCTCCTCTCCTCTCCTCTCCTCTCCTCTCCTCTCTCTATCTTCCCCTCTCCCCTTCTCTTCTTTCCCTTCTCTTCATTTCCCTTCTTTTTCCCTTCCCTTCCTTTTTCTTCTCTTCATAGGTTTTTCTAAACTAAGGTATAAGGCATCTTACAGTTAGTTCTTCACCCTCTCTCCTGGAGCCCCCTTCAACTAACCAAAGGGTTAGTTGAAAGCTGGGGCTTATGAATCAGTGAGGGCAATGCTAAATAGATCCAACCCTTTTATACAAGGGTAGTTCACACCACCACAGATGTTGCTGAAGTTTAAACTGTGGAATCCCCAGTAATCTACCGCCTCTAGAGAGTTTGGCAGCAGAGACACAGCAATTCTAGAGGCATATCCCTGTGCCTCTTTGGACCTTGGTTGGTGCCTCTCTCTGTGGGAATAATGAACACTGATAATCACAGTAAGGCCATTTGCCCAGTGGTACACCACAGGGGGTTGCAGGAAAGTGGAAGTGCTCTGCAGAGTGTCAGGACAGTCTTTGGTGTACAAAGTTGGGGGAATCTCTTGGAGGGAACTTTCAAGGCTGCTGAGGCTCCTCAAAGGCTGTATTTATACCTATTCCCAAGCTCTATGATGTATAGTCCACTCTGATCTGTTTCTAGGATCTCTGTCTCTCTGTCTCTCTCTTTCTTCTCTGTCTCTGTCTGTCTCTCTGTCTCTGTCTTTGTCTCTCTCTCTCCTCCCTCCTTCCCTCCCTTCTTCTTCCTCCTCCTCCTCCCCCTACTCTTTCCTCTCTGACAGGGTCTCATGTATCTCAGGCTGGCTTTGAATTCATTAAGTAGATGAAGATGACCTTGAACCTTTGATTCTTTCTGCCTTCACTTCCCAAGTGCTGGCTTTACAAGTGTGTCCCAGTTATGCCCAGTTTATACATTAAGATCAAACCAAAGGCATCAGACCTGACAGATAAGCACTCCATCAATTGAGCTACATCCCCAGCCACCCCACTTTCCTCTTTGTAAAATGACCTAAATATAGTTTTCCCATGCCAATAGCAGAAACTTTCATTTCCTTTTTTTCTATCCCAAAGGAGCAAAACTTTGCCACAAGCTACTTATCCATTAGTGATTGTTCGTTGTTTTTGTCAACATTAGGTGGTAAGGGAACTCTGAGGAGGGTAACCTAGGGTATCTTATCTAAACATTGTTGACAATTCTATTAGGTAAGAATCGCCTCATTTTACAAAGAAAGTAGACCCTGAAAGGCTAAAGCAGTCACTACCGTACAAAGAACAGCATTATGTAAACTCAAATCCAAGTCTGACTCTAACATCTACTGCCTCTTCTACTTCGTGGAGTGGAAGGATTTTGGTATGTATAAGTACATGTGTAAGTGTACATCTCTTAGTTCCAGTAGGTGGGTACTTATGCTCTTGGGTAGTCATGACCTTTGACAGCATGGTGGTTCTCTAGCTAAGGAGCTGCCATGAGATACCCATTTTTTTCCCCTTTGGCTGGGTGTCTTACCCCTTCATTAGAAACCTGGAATCGGTCCAGTCTCTACAGAGCTCTAGTCTCTTAGCCCCAAACACCAGAGGTATGGGTTGTCCTGACACACTACTGGCCCGGTGACCCAACACTGTGAGGAGCATCTGCCTTCTGCCACCTCCTCAGTTCAGACACTTTTCTTCCAGACTGAGGGTAATCCCCCTGACACTGGGCAGCAGTACTGTGTACAAACTACCAGCATATTCCTGAAACTTAAGAGAGGGCCTGACACGCAGCAGAGCACTACCATTTTCCTGCAACCCCATGTGGTGAACCACTGGGCAAATGGCCTTACTGTGATTATCAGTATTCATTATTCCCACAGAGAGAGGCACCAACCAAGGTCCAAAGAGGCACAGGGATATGCTTCTAGAATTGCTGTGCAGTTGAAAGTCTCTGCTACCAAAATGGCATTTAAATATCTCGGGGGGGGGGGAGTTTGTTCTTAATCCTTTAATTTACATAATACCAACTACTAAATGTTATCACAGATCCCTGGCAGTTATAGCCAGCATCTCTGCACCAGACATCGTACTGCACATACTCATCTCACAGGCCTTAACAGTAGGTCCGTTTACTAATTCCTGTTTTAGAGATGAGGGAACTGATACTCAAATGGCTTAAGTGACAGGCCCAAGGCCATAAAGATAGGAAGTAATATCGTGAAGATATTCTAATGTTCTACTGGACTATGCCCGTAAAGCAGAGCCCCAGCACCCATATCAGATGGGTTACAAGGTAACTCCAATTCCTAGGGATTTGGTGTCTTCTGGCTTCCATGGGCACCAGGCCCACTAAGCGATATACAGATATACATGTAGGCAAAACACCCATATACATAAAATTAAAATTAAAATGTATGTCTATATCACACCCCTCCTCTTCAAGGCTCAGAGATCTGTGTGGAAGAGAATATATAAAAGGCGGTGGATGACTTCCAGGAAACTTCATTTTCCAGACACAATAAGATTGATACATCTATGAACTCACGAAGATTGAAAGCATGCACAAGACCTACATAAACTCAAGCCAGACAAAATCCTAACATGGTAGAAGGGAAGAAGGCATGGTGTTCCACCCCTAGCTAAGGAGCTATTGGCAATTGATAGCTATCGGGAAGAGAGTCAGTTTTCTTCAATGTGGTGACACTGGGAAGTATATCAAGAACATCCCAGGGTAGACCCCATGCTCACAAATAGTTAGGCAACACAAATTAGACTCCGTAGTTTTTCTTGTTTTTTTTTCTGTTTTTTGTTTTGTTTTGTTTTGTTTTTTGTTTTTTTGTTTTCTTCTTTTTGAGAGAAAGAACATAAAGTTGTGCAGGTAAGAGGTAAGGGGCAATCTGGGAGGAGTTGGCGGAATGGGAATAGTATGATTAACATTTAAAGAAAGAATTAATGTCATGATAATACTCAACACAACATAGTTGGGATGCACCGTAGCATGCTATCTGAGTAGACCTCATACAGGGCACAACATCATATTGTATAGTCTTAAGATTAATTAATTAAGATTAATTAATTTTTCTGGCTTAAGCATTAATTAAATTTAATGGAGAGACATTTAAATTCTAATTTTTACTGATATTTGTAAGTAAATGACTCACAAATTTCTTTTGTTTCTTAATCACTTGTAAGTAAGTACATTAAAACCAAACACGTTTTGGCAATCTTTGAAACATAATAAATACTTAAAATTTTTAAAATCAAGGTATTAAAGCAGAAGAGTTCCACAGAGAAGACACTAACCACATGTCAACTTACGTTGAATTGAATTAAATAAAATTAAACATTCAGTTTCTTAGTCATACTCAGTGTTACTCAGTAGCCACACGTGGTTATGGCTGTTACATAAAATCACACAGGGAGAGATCCCTTCCATCACTGAAGAAATTTCTATTTGTCAGTGATAGTCTGAACACTATAGAGGTTAATCTTCCTCCAGATTTATGCCTTGGTAAAAATATTAGTTGAAGACAGTATTTTTCACTAGCCACTCATTTGAAAAGAATGCATTTGGTGATGTCAGGGTCATTGAAATACAGCCTTATTACAATGAAATCCAATGTCTAAAAATTGTTCTTATTTTGGACTT
>NC_045030.1:41572102-41583661 GCF_008632895.1 Mastomys coucha
TTCATTTAAGAAAATACTAGTAGTAATGTATTATTTTGAAGTATACAGTTAATATGTTTGGAGTTATTCAAAATTTATACTGTGAAAAACATATGTATTTTCAGTATTGCTGTAGATGAGCATCTACATAACACTGTTAAATTGATTGTTGTTTTATATCAAACAACTTTTATAATACTTATTTTATTGTTATAATATTTTATAAATTTTAAGGAATATGACAAAAAAGATATTGTAGGTATTGAAGAGGGTCTCTGGGAGGAGTTGGGGTACAAAAGTGAAACAAGAATGTGATTTATTTACTTAAAATATGTTTTTAAATGTTAACAAATTCAGACAAATTGAAGTCATGTAATTTTTCTCATCCTAATGTAATAAAAGTTAAAAAAAAAAGAATGGATATTTAGTGGCATCTCTGCTCTTCAACCACTAGATGCCAGTATTGTACCTTTCCTCCAGTTTTTTTTGTTGTTGTTGTTTTGTTTTTTGTTTTTTGTTTTGTTTTTTTTCCGAGACAGGGTTTCTCTGTATAGCCCTGGCTGTCCTGGAACTCACTCTGTAGACCAGGCTGGCCTTGACTCAGAAATCCACTTGCCTCTGCCTCCCAAGTGCTAGAATTAAAGGTGTACGCCACCACCTCCCGGTTTTTCTCCAGTTTTAACTCCAAAAACATCTCAGAGCTTTGCCAAATGTTCTCAAGGGAGCAAAATTGCTCTCCATCTTCCTTGGAAATTGGGAACCTGTAGCTGAAGGGTATCATATTTACTTTAGTCAAACAGCAAGTCTTCTTACTTATTAACTTAACCTGACCTTCTGAGTGTAAGTTAGCTTGTTGACACATTTTTCTGGCAGATTAGAAAGTACATCTACTTGTGTTGAACAAGTGGCTTTAATAGTTTATTAAATATATCGTAAAAGTCTCAAGCCATACACATCAGCTGAACTATAGGGACTATGTGAAGAAGGGATAAATAGAATGACTAGCTCTTCAAGTTGGATAGGCAGGAACCATAACTAGGAAATTTAAGACGTATAAGAGATAGATTGGCTTATAGAGTAAAAATAAGAGGATAGACAGTAAAGTGTAGAGAATCGAGTAAGAGATAACAATACTATTACAGACTACACTTTGGATACTAATTTCTAATTTCTAGAAGTAACAAATGGCAATGAATTACGTTACTTAAGAAATTGGTGAACAAACTCCTAGTATGATGAAGTTAGAGCAGCAGAAAGTGTTCAAAAGACTGAAAGTAAATTATTCCAGTGAGAAAGTTATATAGCGTGATAGACACATTAATCTCATTTAAACACACCACAGTATATATGATACATAAAGACATCATGCTTGAGGACTGTGCGGATGGCTCAGTGGTAAGTGTGCTTGCTGCTCAAACATAAGAATCTGAGTTCACATCTCTAGCACCCACGTGAAGAAAAAAAAAAAGCTAGGTGTGTCTATGAGCATCTACAACCCCCGTGTTATGGAGGATGGAGACAGGAAAAAAAATTGGAGTTCACTGGTTGATCATCCAGCCAAGCTCCAGGTTCAGTGAGAAACCCTGTCCCAGAGGAATAAGACAGTGATAAAAACAGGACACCAGGCTTTCTTCTCTGGCCTCTACAGGTGCACACTCAGGCACACATACCAGAAATATGTGTTCACAAACATACACAAGCTGCATCATACTGTATAGCCTAAGCATATACAATTATTCATTTGCCAAGTCAGTTGGAAAACAAAGAAAAAATAAAAAGCTTACAAATAAATATATGTGTTCTAGCCGGGCGGTGGTGGCGCACGCCTTTAATCCCAGCACTTGGGAGGCAGAGGCAGGCGGATTTCTGAGTTCAAGGCCAGCCTGGTCTACAGAGTGAGTTCCAGGACAGCCAGAGCTACTCAGAGAAACCCTGTCTCAAAAAAACAAACAAACAAAAAATATGTGTTCTTACATAGGGCTGAAATTTAGGTTCCTAATGAAAGAGGACTTTTCCAAAGGAAACTAAATCTTGGTCTAATGAAAGGATTGCTCCCTAGTATGTTTTTAAAGATCAAATGAAACCAGTTAACTGTACCCTCAGAGGAACTCCAAACTTTATCCAAAATGTTCCCTCCTAAGTGCATTTTCACAAAGGCAAATATTTTTAACTATGTTGTAAATAAGCAAAGGTCAAGAAATTACCCAAGAGACAAAACTTTATTCATCCCTATGTACATGTAACTTCATTAACACCTATTAATGTGCCCATTTTTCTTGAGCTGAATACCTGTAGCCTTAATTACAGGGTGTTAGTTAGCAAAGTCCAGTGCCCATGTGTCTTACTTGCCTAGGAATTGGAGTTTTTACATCACCTCTTTAAAACTAGGGGAAAGTATGGTTTTATCTCAAAAGTATGGGATTTTCTAGCGTGTACAAAGTCCTGAGTTCCATCTTCAACACAGTAAGTAAAGAAAGAAATGGATAAATAACCTGGGGGAAAGCTGGAAAGATTCATTGATTCGTCCTCACAACTCATTAAGGAGCTTCTCTTTGTAGCAGTCAGAGGATTGCAGAAAATCACAACTTGTCAAAATGCAGAGAACTACCAACCACAGGATACCTGGACCCCATTACTACATCTACGACACAATCTCCATACCTAAGGTTCAGAGAACATCTCAGATGATCTTTAGTGGACAGAAAGATTTTAAGATCCTGAGGATAGGGATTTCAGCCATGAGATTGTGTCTTTGAGATATGACAATTAGTCTGTCTAAAGAAGACCTGAGCAAGGGCAACACCAGTTGACATGGCAATGTAGATGGGGAAATCTCATGGAGCCCCAACCCTACATGGATTGCTACAGGCAATTGGTGAATGCAGAGATGGAGAATTAGTCTTCCAAAAGGATGAACCCCTTAACTGGTTATTCAATACCAAGTGGTCAGCCCTCAAATCAAAACATACAAGCAACACTAAATCAACTCAGCAGGTTGTAGTTATGTGTTTATAATATACTACAAATATATAACATATAATTAAAGAAAAGAGGCTATGGATTTTAGAATTAACATCAGGGACCTGAGAAGAGTTGGAGAGAATAGAGGGTGAAGAAATGATGTAATTATGTTTTAATTAAAAATAAAATCAATTATTTTATATTTCTACATTTAGTCGTGTGTGTGTGTGTGTGTGTGTGTGTGTGTGTGTGTGTGTGTGTGTGTGTGTGTGTGTATTTTGCCTGCATGTATGTCTGTGCATTGCATGCATGCCTGGAGCCAGCAGAAGCCAGAGAAGATGGAATCCTGTGGGACTGAAGTTACAGATGGTTCTGAACCACCATGTGGACACTGGGAATTGAATTCGAGTCTTCTGGAAGAGCAGTCGATGCTTTTTACTGCTGAACCATCCCTCCAGCACCAAAATAAGTTAATTTTTAAAAGGAGGGAAGAAAGGAGAGAGAAGGAAGAATAAAAGGTGTTGTAAAGATCACTAATGACCATTGACCATACTCTGAATTACATCAAGGAGGGGAAATGGGGTCTGAGCTCACTGGCTGAGCAATCACAGCTACACATTTCTGATGCTTTCTAATGACCTAAATTTGTCTTTGTCTTTCTCAATTGAAAAAACTTATGTAGAGCCAGACTTTGCCATCAGCATTGTTCCATGGGTGCACTGGCACAGCCAGTCCTCCCAAGACTGTGGGCCACTACTGGGACACACAAAGGTTAGCAACTGGATTATATGATCAAGAAAAATGCACAGGATCCTAAATGTTAGCAAGTAGAGCTCAGAAAAGGTCAATTACTTATGGCCCCTAATCTGAAGTGGCATTCTGCATTATTCCCAGTATTATCAAGGAAGTTTTGCACCCAAGTGGGTAGGAATTACTAGTGCATGGCTGACATTAGTTAGTCCCTCATCAGGACCACAGAGCTGTCAGCCTCACCTTCCTGAATCATGTTCTTAACAGAGGAGAAAGTGACTAGCATTATCTGAGTGTCTCACCATTCTGACCAGTTAGTTCCTCCAGATCTCCACCAGTCTCACTGGAATAGCACAAAAGCACACAGGGCCTGTCACAATGCACATTGGTTAAGGGTTAATCCATAAATGCCCAAAGACTTACCAGCACAGCTCGCTGTATCCAAGAGCAATCTCTGGGCCACAGAATGGCAAGGTGTTAGTTAGCCAAGGGGAGATCCACAGCCTTGGCTTCCAGTGGCTTAGAGAAGAAAAATCTTCCAGAAGAAGGACGAGATGCAGGCCCAGAATACCTGAAATGGAAACTGTTCAGGTCAGGAATGGTGTGTCACAGGAAAAATGGAAGTTGTCAAAGGCAGAGTCACCACAGGCACTATTTTGCCTTAGGCTGAATGGACATTTGCAGCAGCCCCATCTGGGTGCCAAGTGCCCTTGGTAGATGCTTTTGTTCTAACTGTTGATAAGCTGGTCCTTTCTCTAGCCTGTGATATATGGAATTCTAATTGTATCACTGACTGCATGAACCACGGAATCCTTTTCCACTCGTGGAGATAGCAGTCCTACCCTTAACAGGATCTGGTTAGATTCTACACTCCCTTGTATTTCCTTCATCTCCCATCTGTGTGCGACATGGTATTGTTCCCTTGAGGTTCTTGAAAGGGTGTCAGTCAACACCTGCTGAGATCTGGTTGGCTCCAAGTATGTTCTTTTCCACCACTGGCTAAACATTTCCAAATAAATGTCTATATCTAGAGATGAAATATTGAGTACAGACATGAGCTAGAGAGGAGACATACCTAAGTTCCTGTTTGGGGGTGTTTGTTTAGTAGGTCCCACTTACAAGTCCTATTAGGGTTCATTAAAAGCAGGTAATCCAGAGGATACAGTCAAATGGTGATTCTAGGAAAACCCCTGTTAAATGGCTATACAATGGGACATGCCCCAGGGCTACTAGAGGAATCATGAATGTTTAAGTATTTATTTAAGTAGCATCTTTTTCCTCCCTATCTTCTGCTCCTGAACTCAATCAAAAGCTCAGAGAGAAGACCTTGCTCTCATCACCTTCACATATAAGTGCCTCTGTCTTCCTTTCATTGCATTCCACTGAGCTGTATTCACATACTCCAACTCTGGTGAACCACTGTTCCCTGGGTTGAGCACCCCCTAAGAAGCTAACTCCTCAAGTATACCTTGATTTGATCAACATCCTTCGCAGGTACTTGTGCCAGATAGTGTGCTTGCTGGGCTCCAGAAAGGCAAAAGGAACTGTTTCCCTCTGAAATCTCAGCACAAAGCTAGCTATAAGGTAGATACTGCTCCTGTGTGCGTAGTCTTCTTATGTTTCAGATCCTTAAGAGATTCTGGGCCATCTGTTTACATGGGTGCTGGCTGCTCAACTTCCTCAAACTCTCTGTCTCTGTTTCCCCCTGCCTTTTCTTTTTCAACTTTCCTTTCACACTTTGGGAAGGGGAGTAGATAAAGTCTTACTTAGGACAAGCTGGCTTTCAACTCTCTGTAGCAGAGGGTGGTCTTGAACTTTTGATCTTTCTGCCTCCACCTCCTAAATGCTGGGCTAACAGGTATGCACCACCACGCCATGATTATGCATATTTGGGGATTGAAACCAGGACTTTGTACATTCAAGGCAAGTACTCTACCCACTCACTGAGCTCCAGTCCCTGACTGCCCTGCTTCTCAAATCGACTATCCCTTGAGCTCAAGTCCAGATTTATCCAGCTGGGGCCAAGAAAACAGGCTTTTTGTGTCCACAGAGTGTCCCTTTTCCACCCTGAATACCTCAGACTGCGGCAGATCCTGCCATGGGAAACAAATACTAAAAAAGAAGAAGACTCTAATAGGAACTGGCCCTGAGTCCCAGAGTGGGAACTTGCCACTCATTTGAGAGCAGTGAAATCTCCACCATCATGACTATTACCACCCTTCTTGTCAAGGTATTCACTATTCACTCTCTACTCCTCTGTCATCTGAGATCACAGAAAGAGCCTTCTAAAAGTCCACAGTATCTGCCCAAGGCCATAGACTAAGGGCACAACCATGAGGGGAGACATCTAGAGATGTGTCCTTAAAACAGTTGCCAAGGACACTTCATAAAGAGGCCAGCAGGGATTCCAGGGTCCAGGCCCACAAGTTATTAATACATGTGGCCAAAAAGTTAACTTACATCATAGCCTGTCTCAA
Organism: Mastomys coucha; assembly: GCF_008632895.1. NCBI lineage: Eukaryota > Metazoa > Chordata > Mammalia > Rodentia > Muridae > Mastomys > Mastomys coucha. The sequence goes on from NC_045030.1 coordinate 41,578,270, forward strand.
CTTTTTCCCATGATCAGTATCCTCCAAGAAACCCTTTCCCCCTAATAGAACCCTAACCAACTTAACCAACTTTAATGTAAGTATGCTCATTTTCTAATGCCTCGTGTCTTATCACTATCAAGAGAGTAGGAACGTGTGGTGGCAGTGACACTGCGGGGGAGGGGGGAGCATTAATGGTTTTAATACCATATCTCTATGCCCAAAGCACCTCACTTTAGCACCTCATATGAAGGGTCATTCCAAATGCCACAAGGCCACTTTGGACCTGCAGTTCAGCTGGCTATTCCATAGCAGCAATGAGGAAGCGGTGCTTCTATGTTGGATTCCTTCGAACAGATGAAGAGAGTTAGGAAGATGAAAAGTAGCTTTGCTAGCGAATGGTAAATGACCATATATGTCAACATACTCATTAATTAAGCACATGGCTACATCTGTCTGGGTTATACTCTCCCCGTGGGCACTGCTTAAAACATGCACATAAATCCCGAAACAACACTAGGCATACATAGTAAGAATATACTAGCCAGGCAGTATACTAGCCAGACGCACGCCTTTAATCTCAGCACTTGGGAGGCAGAGGAGGCAGATTTCTGAGTTCCAGGCCAACCTGGTCTACAGAGTGAGCTCCAGGACAGCCAGGGCTATACAGAGAAACCCTGTCTCGAAAAACCAAAACAACAAAAAAAGAATATACTGAAAGCCAGACCACCACAATCCATTCTGGTCATTACAAATATACACCCATAATCTTAGCCCTTGGGAGGCAGAGGTAGGAAGAGTCTAAGTTTGGGGCTAGCCTGAGCTACACACTGAGCCTGCATCTCAAAAAGAATATACTATTTTGAGGTAATGCTCTATCAAGTGGACTACATCTTAAAAATTACAGCTTGGAATCGATTTAGAAAATTGTGACAGTTTAAAAAAAAACCTGCAAGGTGTTTTTCTTGAATCCAAATTCTCCTTTCTCTTTATATTTTCATCTCCTGGTTGTAGGGAGCATTTAGTGAACACTAGCAAGATTTTGTTTTGGCACATGCAAGCTATGGCCTGTGCTCTTGTCCAGGTCTCTCTCCATAGCCCATGTGTCCCATTGACACCCTCCATGTATCACTTCTTACAAACACTGGTGACGCGGGACTGCCGTAAAGTGCCTGGGTGCCCAGGAAATGACACAAATCACAGGTACTTGCACATTCTAGGCAGCTCCACAGTTTCCCCTGCAGTGCCTCCCTCCTTGCTTTTATGAGTAAATTGAGCAAGTACTGCAGAGGTTTGGGGAAAACTCCAGCTTTAGCTCCTCACTCCCTGGGAGCAGCTTGAACATTCCAAGTTGGAACTTTGGCAGGAAGGAGAAAAGGCCTGGAGGCATCCAGACACTCCAAATTGCTTCTCTAGGGATTCTCTTGTTTCAGCTTTGCACCAGGACCTGGTAAATCCTGGAATCTGAGCCAGACCCATATGTCTTCCCAGGAACAGGCACCCTCACACCTGTAGAAGCTCTCCGAGTGGTGCGCTGCCCCATCTATGTGGTGCACTCCCACATGTGGGAAAGATGTTGCAAGTTCCACTCCCAAGTGAGATACCACCCACATCCCCTCATCTCCTCCCAGAGTCACTTCTCATTGTCCCTCTTTACTGCAAGTATTCTGCTAGGGCAGGTGAAGCCCCCTACCCTGAATGTCAGAGCCCTGCCACGATCAATTATGATGTCCACTGGGACCATGTCAGCTGTACCAACCACTTACTTTGGAGTCTTCAGGCAAACCTTAATTGCCAGCAGCAGAACTTCTCAGCCAGCCGCTAGTTCTTTTTTTTTTTTTTTTTTTTTTTTGATTTAAAAAGCTTTATTTAGGGGCCTGGAGAGATGGCTCAGTGGTTGAGGGCACTGACTGCTCTTGCAAAGGACCTGAGTTCAAATCCCAGCAACCACATGGTGGCTTACAACCATCTGTAATGAAGCCTCACGCCCTCTTCTGGTGCGTCTGGAGACAGCTACAGTGTACTTACATATAATAAATAAATAAATAATATTTTAAAAAAAGCTTTATTTACAAAGTATAATCTTTTAATATGTGAGTATTAATTACAAAAAATTAACACCATTTGCTTTATATTTACAAATGAAACCAAAATGACAAATATACATACATACCCCCAGAAGACATGAGGAATGATTGGATATCTCTGGGAGTTCTTCCCTCCATTTTCTACCTGTGACTACCAGACAGCTCAGACACAGCACAGTTGAATATGACAGACAGGCATGAGAGTTTTTTGGTAAGGGAAATACCTGAGATTGGAGAACTATTAATCTGGGATGTTGAAATTTTGTTTTTGAAAGATGCTAAGAAATAGACATTGTGGCTTCATGAGAATGAAATTAAGTAGGGAGACAAACTGCAAAAAAAAAAAATATGACAATATATGCTGACTTTAAAATCAGTGAATCAGAGTTTTGTTTTTCAATAACATCCAGGATGTGAATGTTTGCCTTCCTCAATTGGTTATAAACAGCTAATATTGCTGGACAAGTATACTTGCTGTTCTTTGTTGGTTTCTGGTCCAGATCAGCCGCTAGTTCTTTAGGCAACATGCCCTTGGAAGTGCCTAGGAACCCAGGCCATGGACACAACCTTGGCTGCTGCCACATGGGGGCACCTTTCCGCTTCAAACAGCCACATATAAGTGGCTCCAAACTTTCGGGCGGATGCTAAAGGAACTGTCTTCTGAACCAGATCCAGAAAGGGTTGGACTTGTTTCTTACATGATTAGGAACTATGAACCCCCACTTTTCTCTGCATCCTTAGTGCAAACTACCAAATGCTCTTTGGCTCTTTCAAATTCAAGAGATGATTAGATTTAAAAAAAAAAAAAAAAGTCTAGCTGGAGAGATGGCTCAGGGGTTAAGAGCACTGACTGCTCTTCTGAAGGTCCTGAGTTCAAATCCCAGCAATCACATGGTGGTTCAATGAGATCTGATGCTCTCTTCTGGTGTATCTGAAGACAGTGACAGTGTACTTACATATAATAATAAATAAATCTTTTTAAAAAAAAAGTCTAAATAGAACAGAGTGCAAACTTATCAGAGCTGGGAAAGAAGATGCTCCCTTTGGGAAGGAAATGTAAAATGGGCCAATTTCTGGAGTTTTAGACTGTAGCCTAGGACTGGGAAGTAGAGGAAAGAGAAGTCGGGGAAAGAAAAGGGATTTCATTGGTTTTGAACCAGAGTGATTGTTTGCCCATGGAACATCTGTCCTGTAACTCCTAGACTTTCCTGGGGAATCACACTGCTGGCATTCTAGAGTACTTGTGTTCGGGCTTCTGGAGTAACGAGATTCAAATCCTGCTCCATCCAGAGTCTGCTGTCACATACCTGTAAGTCCAGCTTCTCAGGAGGCTGAGGCAGAAGGATTGCAAATTAAGGCCCTTTTGAGCAAGTAAGTGAATGAGTGAGTGATCAGGAGAGATATGAGGGGGCTTCAAAGACATTGTAGGAAACTTAGTAAGGCCCTGTCTCAAACTTAAAATTCAAAAGTGTGCTGAAGGTAAAGCTTTGTGCTGGAGTTGTGTGTCTATGGGCAAAGCCCAGCTTCAATCCTAGCACCCCAAAATATAAGTAAAAAAAAAAAAAAACAAGTAAATTCTGAATCCAGGTGACATTTCTGTGGTGTGATAATTGCATTATGATTTTGTGAGAAAAAAATTTTCAGATGTATGCTGAAATACTTAGAGGGGAGTAGAGTGGTGCTTTCAATGTATCATCAGTTTGGTCAGAAAATGCATGGCTAAGTGTGGCTACAAAGAGGCAGAGAAAGTGTGATAAAACAAGCATACAAACCAGTAGTTGGTGAATCTAAGTGAAATACACACACACCACACATCTTCAGTATTTATTTCACTTTCTCTACTTTTCAGATGTCAAAATAAAAAGTTGAGGATGCAGTCTTAGCTCTCTGCCATTATCAACTGTGCTAGAGAAAATAATGTGCTCTTTGGCTCAAATTGAAGACACTAACACAACCTAGATCAAAGGGTTGTTATAAAGACAGGAATGATATGACAGTCTTTGCATGGTACCTTAGGAAGGCTCCAAACCTGCTAAGAATCTTACGTTAGCTCAAATGTTGCCTTGTCTTATTTTCAGGTTGTTTCATATGCATACATCTAGTCTCTTTAGCTTACATTTTAAACCTCCAGAAATCCAGCCACATTTTTTGCATTCACCACAGTAGCTGGTGCACTGTGACCAGAGCACTTCCTTATGTGATTCTGAGGCACTGTTTTATGGGATCTGTGTTCATAGCATTGAAAATCAAATCATCATTGGTCCCAAGACCAATCAGTATTTATGACAGATTTCTGGAAGGAAAATATTGGCCTAGCATGGTAGGGAAGACATTTACAATAAAAAGTAATAACAAATGAATAATTATGACAGCATACTGTGATGAGAGCTATGTGAATATTCTCGTGTGTGTGTGTGTGTGTGTGTGTGTGTGTGTGTGTGTGTGCGTGCGTGTTGTAATGTAATATTGGACTACAACTGATCATGGGTAGCGGAAAACACTACGGACAAACCTTAGACGAAGGGAGACTAATGTATGGGTGTTTGTTAATGGTGTATCACAGTCCAAACTACTTTTCCTTCCTTCTTCTTCCTTTTCCTCCCCTTCCTCCTCCCCTCCCCCTTCTTCTTTTACTCCTCCATCAATCAATCTTCAGAGTCTTTAGCATCACCTGCCCTTGGATGCCTACGATAGTGACTGGAGAAACAAGAGACATCCAGGAACACCACCATCATGTATCCACAGTTGGATTTAGTTTTTTGTGGTAGAGAAGAGCAAGGAGATTTAGAGAATATTCAATATCACAAACTCAGCTCCAGGTGTGGTCCTAAGGGATCTATTGACTGAGCAGAGACAGCAGGAGTATGTGAACAGATGTCATGAAACATTCTAAGCACATACACCTCTTGCCTGTGTAACTTGCCTGTCTTCCCATTGGGCCACAGATGTTGGAAGTAAAGGTGCACGGATGTGGAAGGCACTTGCCAGTTTTTTTGCTGGCTACATTCATTTCTGCTCTTGTAACTGTGAGAGAACTCTGAAATAATTCTTTCAACTTTCTCCAAATCCCTGGCCTTTAAGAGCTTGGGGGTGGAAGAGTGTTCAGGATTAATCCAATTTTCTTTTCTCTCACCTCTAAGCTCCAGTCCCCACAAATACACTTTGTTAACTGTACGGCAACTGGTTTTCAAACCCCTGAGAATAAAATTTGATAACTGGCCAGGCTTTAATCCCAGCACTCAGGAAGCAGAGGTTGGTGGATCTCTGTGAGTTTGAGGCCAGCCTGGTCTATACAGTGAGTTCCAGAACAGCCAAGGCTACACAAA
>NC_045030.1:41583671-41584349 GCF_008632895.1 Mastomys coucha
CACTCACCCTCAGTCTTTATCCTGTTTCCTAAGTGCCTCAGAGATCTGTTTCCTGTCTGGTGATAATAATTGGAAACAACAAAAACAACAAGCCAAAGAAATTCCTATTGTATTAGTTACTTTTCTTGCTGCGCTGACAAAATGAGCAACTCCAGTAGCTTAAGGAAGGAAGGGTTTATTTTCAAACACAGTTGGAGAGTGCAGTCCATCATGGCCCAGACATCAGTTGATGGGGCAGGAGCTAGAAGCAGCTGGTCACATTGTATCCCAAGTCAGGAAGCAGAGAGGACAATAGGCTCACTTCCTCCTGCTTAGGCAGTTTGAAACCCCAGCCAATGCAATAGGGCCACCCATAGTTAGAGGATCTTCCCAACTCTATTAACACGATCTAGAATCCCATGTACCACTGAGCTACACCCCTAGTTCCCAAAGAATGTTTCCCAGGTTGAATGAAACAGAACTATGGTCCTACTATGTCATCTGTGACTGCTGAGGCTCAAAAACTGAAAGGTCACCCAGAGCTCTTGCTGGGGCAACTGAGGTTAATGGATTCTTTTACAAGAAGGTACAGGAGGGAGGCAGACTGGTTAAGAAACTTGAATTGTAATATGGCAACTTTCACAACAATAACAAAAATGAACTCATATTCATATCCCAGAGTGGAGGGACTTATGCTAG
>NC_045030.1:41584359-41587291 GCF_008632895.1 Mastomys coucha
GATGAATGTACTTCTTAGTAACTTCCTCTGGGTAGAAATGGGGGTAGGCAGCATGTTTTCTCTAATCCACTTCTCAACAAGACCATTCCCCTAGTGGGACATGACACAGGTAAATAAGACTGTTGACTGTAAAAATATTGTGAATGAGGGTCTTCTAAAAATGTCCTTGGATCCCCTATCAATCCCACTCCATTGAAGTTTGGAGGCATCCATTCTAGAATACTTTTCTATACTCTCCATCTTAGCTTCAGTAGGCTGATCACATCTTTCAGACCCCAGACACTGTACCCTACTTCCACAATATAATGTTTTATGTAATTTTTTTCTCTCCCACACAGAAAACTACTATCTAACAGTTAACAATGAGATGCACATATGAACCACTTGACATTAATCAGATAATTTGAACTCTATTGGGTTAATATCAAAATTCTCCAAGTTGGGTATATGCCTGCACCCAACTCTTGGGACCTTCGAGTAAAAGGAATAGGAGGAGTTCAAGGCCACCCTAGGCTGCAGGTTCCAGGCCAACCTGAACTCTGAAAGGATGGCTTTCTTTAGTTCTCATTTATTAGGTCTTTATTTGTTCTACAATGTCCTGCTGCCAGGTTGCTTGCTTCAGCCTGCTATCTACCATTGACCCAGCTTGTCCACAAGCTCTTTAGTGTCACACTTGAAGTTTCTCAACTGCATCATAATGTGGTCCTCCCGTAGTGAAGGCCTACTCCTCCCATAATGCTTCTTGGCAACTTGACAATCTTGGTGTTACCCAGATGTACTACTGCTCCTGGATATACACCTAAAGGAGCATAAAGCATGTTCTGGGGGCACTTGTATATCTATGTTTATTGCAGCACTATTTACAATATCCAAGGCATAGGATCAGCCCAGGAGTCCACCAACAGATGAAGAGGTAAGGAAGATGAAATTTTACACAGGCAGATGAAAAAGAACATCATGTGGTTTACTGGGAACTAAATGCAACTGAAAATCATTATATTAAGCAATGGGAGCCAAATGAAAGGATACAAATATTACATGTTTTCTCTCATTTGTGGATCCTAGCTTTTATATTGATGCATAAAAATCATTTATAAACACACAGCAAGAAGGCAGAATGGAGACTGGGGGTGGTGAGAAGACTAGAGGGAGCAGGGGGAAAGAAAAAAGAGAGAGAGAAGGGGAGAAAGAAGACTGTTCAAGTACCTGATGGACATTGGCAAATTGGTCTATGGGGGAATCCAGTGCTGTGTACTATGAACATACAGCAATAAAAGTAAGCAAATCAATACTAAGATTGATCATTGAAGCCTGAAGGTCCAGCACTTAGCTGTATGACCTTAGGCACGCTATTTCCGCTCTGCTGCTATGTGTTTGGAGTAGAGAGGATACAAGGCTCTGTTCTTTTTTCCATAGCGTCATTGCTTCAGAAGGAGGTACATGACCCAGAGAGTTATCTAAATGTTTGGATTCTTGACCCTAAGACCAATGGTCCTAGCCAAGCACTCACTGCTGAGCAGTAGAACTGAGAAGAGAGCAGTTAATGACATACAAAGATTTCAGGTGGGAACCATTAGTATAGCTCTGGTTCAGGTCACAGAAAGGTTAGCATATCTGGCTTTGTTTGTCCATTTGTCCATTCAGGACACTTGTCCTTTTTGATAGTTGTACAAAAGGATTCGTTGAAGAATGCAAAGTTTGAAGGATCTTGTTGTCTTCTGACTTTGTTGCATAATAAAGTTTTTAGATAAGCCACTTACACTTTCTGAGCCCCAGTGTCCCCATCTACAAAATAAGAAAACCATCCACACTTCCTGGGTGGCAGAATCATTATGAAGGTCTAATTGAACACAGTGTGTAACACCATGTTCACTTTTCTAACTTATACAATTGTAAGAATAGACAGTTAAGGGATATATATGTACAGTGTGACTCAAGGCCAACAGAGGTCCAAGGAGGATGACAATGACTCTTTATATCTTGTGGCTAGGCACCTAAAGTCTTAATCTTCCCAGAGGAGTTTGCCTTCACAAAGGCCTTCCCCTGATTCCTCATGGTCTTAATATGCTCCAGATTTCCTCATGCCAATGAAGTCTTGCCTTTTTCTCAATCCTCAGATATGAAAAGCATCTCTTGTCTCCAGATAGGACTTATCAGTTACTAGACCCCTTCCTATCTTGAAAAAAGCAGTGTATAAGGTAGCATGGATGAATGAGTGAGTGAATGGGATTTAAAAATGGAATAGGGGTTGCTAACATCTCACTGTGGGTACCTGCTGGCTGGATGACTCTGGGAAAATCACAAACTCTCTGTAACCCAAGAAAACTTTGCTTATTAGAAAACTAAGGATGAGCCGGGCAGTGGTGGCGCATGCCTTTATTCCCAGCACTTGGGAGGCAGAGGCAGGTGGATTTCTGAGTTTGAGGCCAGCATGGTCTACAGAGTGAGTTCCAGGACAGCCAGGGCCACACAGAGAAATCCTGTCTCCAAAAAAAAAAAAGATATGTTGGCTAACACTACATTTTGTTAGCTTGTCATCATAGACCACATAGTGTTCAACCATAGTAGAGTACTTGATAAATGCTTAATTATGAATTTATGATAGAATGACTATTAAAAATAAAATATTCTCAGGAAAGTAAAATGATATACTGTTGCGACCACCTGCCAGCAGGAAGGACGACAACAACAGCAGGATTCTTCTCAACCACACTTTATTAGGAGCGCCCAAGTTTTATGCGAGAGAAGGACCCCGCCCTCTGGAGTGGTTGACTTATAAACCCTATTGTGGGGCTGGCGAGATGGCTCAGTGGGTAAGAGCACCGACTGCTCTTTGGAAGGTCATGAGTTCAAATCGCAGCAAGCACATGGTGGCTCACATCCACCCGTAATGAAATCTGATGCCCTCTTCTGGTGTGTCTGAAGATAGCTA
>NC_045030.1:41587857-41590530 GCF_008632895.1 Mastomys coucha
AAAAAAAAAAAAAAAAACAGAAAAAGAGCCTGGGGACATATATCAGTTGGTAGAGTGTTTGCCATCTATGTAGGAGGTCCTAAGGTTTGATTCCCAGCACTGCCAAAAAGGAGGAGGAAAAAGAGGAAGGAGGGAGGAGGAAGAGGAGGGAAAGGGGGGAGAAGGAAGACAAGAAAAATGGCATTTCTTTCTCTGCATCTTAAAGGTCCTCCACGTTCCTTTTCTTAAGAAGAACATATTCTCAATTGATGGGACAGTTTGTAGGTTACATGGAAGACCTCCTTTCTTCCATAGCCAAATTAATCTCCTTTTAATGTGTGTTGATGCTTACTTATAAGCAGGCCATCCTGAATCCTAACAAGAAAGATGTACGATCTAGAATTATGTGGCTATACCAAGAAGATGACAGTTCCTTTGAATGTCATAGCCAAGGATGAGAGACTAAAGTCCTGAGGTGGGTAGATGTGAATTTCAGGATAAGGGGCAGAACCCTGAGACTCCAGGGGAGAGATGAGAATACACACAACACCCTCACTGCCAGCAGGTTCTGGATGCAAAGCAGAAAGAGAAATTTCCCCCTCCATAGTTTGACATCTCTGTCCATAAGCAGAGGTCAGTACAGACCCAGAAGAAAGGATTGGTGTCTGATTTATGTAGCCTCCATGATAAAGTAGGCTAGGAGCCAAGCAAGGTGGGGTTCCAGCCCCTACATCCTTAGATCTGTAGAGCAACATTTTTGATGGAGCAGAGGGGAAGTTGATTAATTTTTCACACCATATAAAAAACTGGTATTTCCTGCCCAAACACCAGGGCAGCCAGGAGTTTATAAATGAAAACTTTATGGTTCCTTTAAAAAAAAAATATGTAAGTTGTCATTGGAGAAAAGCAGCTTTAGTTCCTTACTGGAAATGTTTCCTGCTGAGCAAATAGAAGCAAGAAGCATGTTTCACTGATGTTATGGTTTTGCCATGAGCCAAATGAAATGCCCACTGTCAGTCAAGACTGCAGGGGCACATGGCAAGAGCAAGCTGTACGCTGTTACCAGGGTAAGGCCTGTGGAGCTGATCAAAATAAAATAAGACTTTCCAGGCTTTGCTAAAGTACAAATGTGCTGTGAACAAAGCAGCTTTATGGTGATAACTTGACTCCATTCCCCCTCCTAGCCCCCCCACACACACTTGATCTCTTAATCAGCACCTCCAGGACTTTGTTTATTCGGATCTCCCAATTTTCCTGTCTCAAAGAGGAGGACACTGGTTGGAATGGCAGGAACCCTAATCCAGGCAGCTCCTCGCTCCTCTTTTTGTGTTTATTCATGAGGAAAATGAGGACTTTGGATGCGTGCCTGTGATACAAACATTTAAGAGGCACGAGAATCATGAATTTGAGCAGCTTGAAGAATTTGGTAATGGTGGTCCAACTCTGTGGGGTGGGGAAGGGAGGAGGAGGAGAGAAGGAAGAAAAGAAGGAAGAGGAGAAAGAGGAGAAGAAGCAGGAAGAGAAAGAAGGGAATGAGGGTAAGAAAAAGGAAGAGGAGGAAGAAGAAGAGGAGGAAGGGCAGAAGAAGGAGGAGGAGGAGATGAGAAATTTTATCAAGGACCTAATAATGAGATGTCCTTTCTGGTCCTTCCAAGCTCTAGTGATTTCTGAATTTTCCTAATGTGATCTCAAATACTTTGCCCCTTAGGCTGTCCTTTTAGATGAAAGAGCTACTTGCCTCTCGGAAGCTTTGCCTTCTTGTGATGGCCCCCAGACCCAGCCATACACCGCAAGCTCACATTCCACTCTAGTTAGTTCATGGGTGTCTTTTCATGGGTAGGTCCTTGAGCACAGAACATGCTCTTAAGCTCTTTGATCTTACACTCTATTCTCCATGTGAAGGAGAGCTTTCCTGGTGAAGCTGGGTGCAACCCAGGCTGCCGATTCCCTGGCAGAATAATGTAGCAGTTACTCACTTGAAGATGAAAGAAAACTGGAAGCATTTCTGAAATAAAAAGCAACAGAAATTACAGTTAAATGGCATTCCTAAGTAGGCCAAATGTGATTAAGAACAATCATTTTAGAATTGGACAGCTGGAGGTTAGAAGCCCAGCTCTAATGCTAATTCTAAATGTGTGCTCTCAAGCAAATTGCTTGCACTCTGTGTGCTTTGTTTGTCTTATCCATAAAAAGGGGGGGGGAGAAACAGCCCTACCTTGTAGGGCTGGAGTCAAGTTGTAGTAAGATTCTCTAGCATAATGCCTATAGTGGGAAATGTGGCAAGCAATGAACTGTTTGATGTGAGGAGGAAAGTATCAGACCATCCCAAGAGGGCAAGCATGGGAATAAGCGTCTGTAGACTTGGGCTACTTGTTCCCAGCAAAGAATCTTGAATAAATGCCTGGTTATCTGTACCTAGCTGCAAGGAATCAGTTTGTGGTTATCTGAGCTCCATTTTTAATTGTTCTCATGATTCAGAAATATGACATTAGGGATTGTGGGAAATTGAGGATGTACATGTGGTATGTTATAAATTGGGGGGTCTTGTAGCATTGGAAAAGAGACTATATCCCTGCTTGTTACCAAGCTGTCTCAAGTTTCATCTCTGTCTCTCTGTCTCTTTCTCCCACTCTTCTCTCTCTTTTCCCTCTCTCTTCTCTCTCTCTTTTCCCTCTCTCCTCTCTCTCCTCTCTC
>NC_045030.1:41590540-41605409 GCF_008632895.1 Mastomys coucha
CTCTCTCTCTCTCTCTCTCTCTCTCTCTCTCTCTCTCTCTCTCATTTTTCTGGTGCTGCAAATGAAACCCAAGAACTGGCATGTTTCAGGCAAGCTACGAACTCTAACAGTTTTCTATGTTGCTATTCAATTAGACATCTCTATTTGCATGCCTTATGGTCACTGCAACATTTAACCAGAGAATTTGGGACAAGGCACTTCTTTCTCTGAATCTCAGGGCCTTCTGTACAATAACGTATCAGAAATAGTTTTCTGGGCTCAGTTTTCAAGCTGTGGTCCCCAGTAAAGCTAACTAACCCAGCAGAGTGTTCCATCCTGAGTACAAGACTTATCCAGGCAACAAGTCTTCAAGGTGTTCAAAGGAGAATAAACGTCTCACTAGAAGGTCATGATGAGATCCAAAGGACTGGAGATGATGTGGGAAAGGATAGAGCAACTACAGGAACAAATGATCAAATCTACCGCAGTGCTGTTACAATGTGTGTTTCTTATCTGGGGAGTGGAAATGGAAGGAAGAGTTTGGCTAGGAACAAAGAGTTATGTACCCTGAGTACCAATCAGGGTTAAAGTCAGAACTTCAGTCCCTTAAAATGTTTTACATTCTGAAATGTCAGGGAACATTCATTGTACACTGACCTATTTATTGTTCTTTGGGATAGGGGCTTAATGAGGCCATTAAGTTATTCTGTAAGCCTTTATTGAATGACTTCCTTGGGCTAAGGCTTGTATTGAGTGCTAAAAGTAGAGATAGATAAAATATGGTCCTTATTCTTGGAGGGATCTCAGTTCGAACAGACAACTACAATGTGATAACCTCTTAGATCTTAAAGGGAGCATTAATGTGCAAAGGAGAAGATGAGGCCTGAGTAAGTCTCAAAGGCTCACTAAGATTTATCACATAGGGAAGGAAAAGGGGAGCACTTTAATTTCCAGTCTTCCCCACTCTTGTTGAAGAGTGTCTGACCATTCTCAAAAAAAAAAAAAAAAAAAAGGATGTTGTGAACACAGTTTAGCTAGCTATGGCTGTGGCTAGCATCTCACCAGATGTTTTCACATTACCCCACAGGTCCTGGAAAGGCATAGAGATGTTTCAAAAGCAGGGCCTTAACTCCGCAGCTTTGGCTTGAGGGATTAGCTCTGTAGAGAGTGGAGCTGGAATAAACTAAGTTATCACAAAGGAACTGTTGATAAAAGTACCATCTGTTTCACAGAGAGCTGATGAGTTAGTGCAGCTCTATAGAGAGGGCAATTTGTGGATAGATTACAAAGCTAATTTTGAGTTCAAAACAACCAGTTGCCATATAGGGGTGTTGATCTGGCAGCATGAGCTCTTTCTTCCTAGTTCCTTGTTTTCAACATGGCAGTGTCCTGTATGGGTGGAGTGGTTACTTTCCTTGTTTCTGGAACAAAATATCTGAAAAAGGCAACTAGAGGAGGAAAGGCTCATAGTTATAGGGTACAGTCTTTCATGAGTGAGTGAGTCACACTGACAGGAGTTTGAGGCAGTTGGTCGTACCGCATCTGCAGCCTGAAAGCTCAGAGAGAGATGAGTATTGTTGCTCAGTTAAAGTCTCCTTTTCATTTAATCCAGACCCCATCCCCCATTTGTGGGATTGTCGCATTCACATTCAGGGTGGATCTTAGCGCCTCTGCTCAATATAACTCCTTCACAGGCATGTCTGCAGGTTTGTCTCCTTGGTGATTCGCAATCCTGTCAAGTTGCCAATCAATATTAACCATCATAGAAGGTTTCTTCAATGCCTAGCTCCTAAGCTACTCCCTCACTAAAAAAAGAAAGAAAGAAAGAAAGAAGGAAAGAGAGAAAGAAAGGAAAAGAAAAAGAAAATAGACACAGAAAATCAACTTGAAATTAGTCTAATAGCATCAAGGAAATGTGGCCTGTCAGCCATCTCCAAATGCTATTCTCTCTCTGATTTTCCAGTCACCATGGTTACCCTTAAGGAAAATGATTTCAGATTGGAAGATTGTATTTCTTAGCATGATGAAAGGTTCCCTCAAATATAGCTTTTAACTTTTCATTAAGGAAAACAATGAACATCATCAAACAAATTGACATTATTTCCTGAATATATTAGGATCACAACCTTATACTCTGTTGGTATCTATTCCTAGCCTGGGCAGGAAGATCAGGTAACTAGGAAAACTTGCCACTTCCTAAAATTTCCTTACAGGGATGGGAAGATGGATCAGTGGGTTAAACACTTCTTTTGGAAGTGTAAGGACCTATGTTCCAATTCCTAGCACCTACATAAAATCTGTGCATTGGCTATGTGCCTATAAACCTATTACTATAGGGCTGCGGGGGGCGGGGTGGACTTACTGGAGCTTACTGACCATTAAGTCTAGCAGAAATACTGAACTTCAGGTTCAGTAATGATAATGATATGCAAGCCAATCAATCCTACCCTACCTGCGACCTCTGTCTGACTCTAACCCTTTTAGGTGGCTTCTGGGCAGTAGAACCATGGTAGCTATGCATTGTGGGTAGATGAAGAAGAATGGCTTGAAATCCCTTCTCACTATCCTTTCTCTGAAGGGAGATTAGTTGACAGTGAAAGTGAAATCCCTAGTCCAGTCTGAGTGAGCCTACAGTCCCAAGGACAATTTCCTGGGCCATGGCCACCGTGGTTGGGTGGCCCCGGGAGAAAGCAGGGAAGAGTCACCCACTCTCTGTACAGCAGTAGGTGCCACACAGTGTTTCCGGTAGGAAGGGCTTCTAGAGCACCCTGGGAGTGAGAGGCGTGAGTGGCTATTGAACATCCTGCTCTAGTGTGAGTTTCTTTTCAGGTTGAGCAAACACCCCGGCTCACTGCATTCAGGGCTCTTGACTCAAAGCAGAATGGGTCAGGAGAAGGGACAAACGTTTCTCTTGCCAAAGGGACAGCTGTTTTGATAAATGGCAAAGTGAGCCCTGCCAGAGGCCTGTAAGGCCCAAGGTGATGAGTGCCCTGCTGTTCCCATCGTAGAACTTCTGCCCTCTCACCTTCCTCCGCCAGCCATGGCTACCTTTTTGCTGTCCCTCAGCTGCCAGGCATGCCCCAGCACCAGGACATCTACAGTTACCAAGCTGAATTGATTAAGACAGGATGCTAGCTTCAGACATTTGATAGATTGTTGAACAAGCAGGGTGACAAAGTGAGCTCTCTGCTCATTCCTTAGTTTCTCAGAAATCCATGCTAAACTTCTTTCACAAAATTCTGACCAGTTAAATTTCTCCTTGGCTGAGAAAAATTAGAGATATCAACACCTTATGCCTAGCTCTTCAAGGACTCTACTGCCCCAGCAAGTCAGAAGTCTCTGGGAAGAAAATTAGCCACATGCTTGCTAGCCCCACCTTGATCTTCTGAGTTACTGACGTTCCTTCTGTTACTGAAAGGCCCCTGCCCTGTCTCTAAATCCTTTACCGCAGGAGGACAGGTAGCGGTCCTGGCTGGAGGACAGAAGGATGGATGACTTACTCACTCACTTGTGTCAGTAGCCATCTCAGTTGCAGAGATCTGGACAGCAAGTGCCCTTTAGAACCCATTTATATTCATTTGCATCCACAGCTTGTCCACCACCCTTCTGTGGGTAGAGGCAATCAGACATGCTTGCCTAAGCATAATGACCAAGGCTAGATATACTCAGGCAAATCAGTTGCCTAAGGTACCCTCTGCCCCACACCTCCCAAAAGTCCAAAGACAATCATAGGAGACCAGAAGGCCAGTGAGGGCAAGATCATGTTTGGTTCTTAATTACCAAAGGGTGGTACAAACCCAGAGATCAGAGGTAAAAGGTAAAAGTCAGATGTGGAGTGTGAAGATGGTTCAGTGGGTATGCGCACCTGCTGGGAAAGCAAGAGAAGCTGAATTCAAATTCCCAGCACCCATGTAATGACTCTACTTAGCAGTGTGAGCTAAGCTACTTGGTCTGTGTGCATATGCTCACACACACACACACACACACACACACACACACACAAAATAGGTGTCCATGTGTATGTGTGTGTGTGAGAGAGAGAGACAGAGAGACAGAGACAGAGAGACACAGAGACACAGAGAGAGACAGAGACAGAGAGACAGAGAGACAGAGAGATGTCAGTTATACCATTGCTAGAAAAAAGATAGCCTGGGAAAGCAATGGTAAGAAAACAGTAGGAAAATTCAGTTGCTTTGAGGACAGCATAGTGTGTGTACACAGGGTTGAGACAAAACCACAAGCCCAAGTGTGAATGAGAGTACTATTGACTTAAAGCTGAGGATCAGCCTCAGGGGGATGTTCTTGTCCAGCCTCCCTAGAATCTTGTCCTCAGGGACTCTGAAATCAAGCAGACCTTTTCTCTCATATCAGGGGGTTCATGTGATTCAAATCTAGCACTAGTGTTTTAGAGCTTTAGGTCTCCTAAGGTCTTTGGCATTATAGTGAGCTAGCCTATATAGAAGAAGGTGTCACTGTTCCAAATCCCACGGGGCTGGAAGTAAGCTTTCAGTGGTTTCCTGAATATTGAAACAAAAGGGGCCCTGACTCAGACACATTCTTTCATCATATCTTCATTGTGGCGAAGGAGACAAATTGGGCTGGCTTTGCTATCACAAGCTTCCTGCCTGATGCTCCAGTCAACAGAGATAACTTGGTCTCCTACTCACAAAGGCACCTCCTGGGAGTGAAACATCTCAGAGTTATCGTGGCCTTGACAGTGTAATAACAATCCAGTTTTGCTTGCTAGCAGGAGGCAACGGAACCCTGAGAGTCCAGGGATCAAACTGACTTTCTCATAAGTCTTTTAAAGGGGGCTTTGTTATGGAGTCCAGCAAGCCATCCTGGGACTGTTGATCCTCTCACTTTGGCTTCTTCAGTGTAAGGATTAAGGATGTGTGTCACCACATTCATTTTTCTGATATTTTATTTTGAGGGAGAGTCTCTAGTAGTTGAGGTTGACCTCGAGCCTGGGGTATAGCTCATGGTAACTTTGAACTCCTCATTTTCCTGCCTCCACCTCCTGAAGGCTGACATCCCAGATGATGAGAGAATCATCACATCTTGCTGATTCTTTTATTATCTCTACAATTTGATGAAAAAAAACAACAAA
Source organism: Mastomys coucha (assembly GCF_008632895.1). NCBI lineage: Eukaryota > Metazoa > Chordata > Mammalia > Rodentia > Muridae > Mastomys > Mastomys coucha. The sequence continues at coordinate 41,595,630 of NC_045030.1, forward strand.
TCTTTATAAACGTCTTCCTTGGGTGGAGAGGAACCTTTCATGAACTGGTTACTCTGTGATGTTTTTAACAAGAATAATATCTATCATATTAGTGTTTTTGTTTTATTTTTAATTAGTTTAAAGAGCAATAGGTTTAGACTTTTTGATGTACAGCATTATGTGCATGCTTTGGATATACTACTGAGCCTAATTCTTACCACACCACTGGGTCAGAGGCTCTCCAAGTAGGCCCAATTCACAGAAAACACCAGTGACTTGCCCAAGGTCACATGGCTAATATGAGACAGAGCCAACTTCCAACCTACATCTGCTGAACCCCAAACTCCATATTCTTAATCACTGCCTCCTCTTTCTCAAGAGAAAATTTCAGTTCTGTAGATTCCAGACCCCACCTCAGATCTATTGACATAGAATCCTTAAGGGCATAGGAAACCACACTACACATACCAAAGTGATGGGTTCTGTGGCACTCAGAAATAGTCTTACTAATACCGTGTGGCCTTGTGAGGCTGTATGTCACTTTGAGACTAACAGTGCTCAGTAGTGCTGCTCATTGGAAATCATGACTGTTGTGCCAGATGTTGGGAGTCAGAGGCAGCAGGATCAGGAATTCAAGGTCACCCTTGACATATTGACTGCAGGAGATGGTTTTGTACAACCGGAAAGGAAACTGCTAATAGACTTAAGAGGAAGTTTACAAAATGGGGGGAAAATCTTTGCCAACTATACCTCTGATGGTTCATTAGTTTCTAGAATATACCAAGAACTCAAAAAAAAAAAAACAAAAAAACAAAAAAAAACCCCTAAACACCAAGGAAACAAAGAGCTCAATTATAAAATAGGATCTGGAACTGAAATAACAAAACACACATCCATATTCAGTTCAGATGCATCCCCAAACTCCGGCTCCTTCCTCCTTTCTCCCAGCCCCACTGCACCTTTCTGCCCTCAGTAATTTCCCCATCCGGGTCATATCTCATGGATTCTGGGTTCTTTTCTCCATTTCTTTCCTTAAATCCTTTCATGATGGTACATGCCAGTAGGCAAATGTTGAAGAGGACAAGGCAAGAAATCGTGAGTATAAGGCCAGCCTGGTCTACACACACACACACACACACACACACACACACACACACGGCATATGTCTCTCTCCCAGTGTAACTCTGTGAAAAAAGAAATTGCAATAGTCTCTGCTTCAGAGGGTTCATGTGAGGACTTTGCTCTCTCTTTTGTAGCACTAGAAATTGAACCAAGCTTATTCTAACACTGAACTCTCCCTAGCCCTGATGTGAGGTTTAAGTAAAACCATTCAGGTAAGAACTTTCAAAGTCCTGGGAACAAATCCACTTAGTAGATATCAGCAGTCTTTACTACAGCAGAGAAGTAGCCAGCTGCATCCAGATGGCTTCTCCCACCTCATTCCATATATGGATGGCTCCAGGCTGCTGATGCTGCCTATGCAGAGGACACACACTTGGGATGAAGAAGTAGAACAGAGGTGAAGATTGGAGGCAGTGAGTTTTGCTGACCTTATAAGGACCTAGAAGTCTGTTCTATCCCTCAAACATTCCAGTACAGTTTGCCTCCTTTCTTCCATTCACCTAGTGAGTAGGATCTCCTAGGCCTTCTTTGCCCATGATGTACATTTTCCCTTCAATTTCACCTTGATATGAACCAAACAAGAGGGGGAATGGCCAGAGTCTGATGGCCCCTTCCAGTCCTACCCAGGGATGGTTATCGATGTACCAACATCCCAGGCACACCTGAATGTACACCAGTAAATCTGTACTTATGATTTACATGCTATTTCTCCTGTCTTTCAAGGCCTACTTCAATACTGAGTTTGCATCAAATGAAGAAATGGGGCCTTCAAGCCCACTCTTAATTTTATTCTCTTGCTTTAAGTTAATAATAAATTTTGGGTTTTGTTGTTGTTGTTGTTGTTGTTGTTTGTTTTTGTTTTTGTTTTGTTTTGTTTGTTTGGTTTTGGTTTTTCGAGACAGGGTTTCTCTGTGTATCCCTGGCTGTCCTGGAACTCACTCTTGTAGACCAGGATGGCCTCGAACTCAGAAATCCACCTGCCTCTGCCTCCCTAGTGCTGGGATTAAAGGCGTGGACCACCACCGCCTGGCAGTTATTTCTTTAACTACATTTTCTATCAAGAAGTTCATGAGGACATTTTAACCAGTCCCATCCTTTACGAGATGCTTCCTGAAAGCTAACCAACCAGTCAGCAGCATCACAAGGTGAGCTCTGTGGTCTGCTTCTTTTTTAAAAAGAAAAAAATGCGGTTTTTGTGATTCTGGGAACTGAGTTTAAGACCTGATGCATGCTTGGCCAGAGCTCTATCCCTCTTTTTATGTTTTGTTTTGAGATAAGAGTCCCACTTAATTAGCCCAGGGTAACCTTGAATTCACAATTGCCCTACCTTAGGCTCCAGAGGAATTGGAGTCACAAGCCTGAGCAAGGCTGTTATCTGCACCTACAGCTACGCCTCCACCTTTATTAGTAAGGAGCCAGCTAAACAAACAAGACTGAAAGAAAGTGCCAGAATTCTTGGTCTGAAAAAATCATTACAGGGGGCTGGAGAGATGGTTCCGTGGTTAAGAGCACTGACTGCTCTTCCAGAGGACGTGAGTTCAATTTCCCTGCAACCACACAGTGGCTCACAACCATCTTGGTGGCTCACAACCATCTGTAATGGGATCTGATGCCCTCTTCTGGTGTGTCTGAAGACAGCAACAGTGTACTCATAAGTAAATCAATCTTTTTTGCAAAAATTAATATAGGATATTTGCTTCTCTATAAATAGAATCTTTGAGGAATTTAAAAAGAAAAAAGCAGATCCTTCTCCAGAGCAGGTAGGGCTTCTTAAAAATTTCCATGTATGACTCTTTTCATCTGAAAAATTTCCATATGACCCCAGTATATAGGTACAAAGAAAAGGTATAAGTCAAACATTTACTGATGCTACATTAGAAGAAATTGATTTTGAGACAGTTCTTTGGCACATATATAATTTAGAATTTAGTAAAGATTAAAGTAAATTTACATACCAATTAAATAGAGGTGCTCATTTATGCCTGGGCTGAATCTTTGATATTGCAGGAAGCAGAGCAACTTCAACAATTTTTAGAGTTAATTTATATTTTTATTTTATAACCATTAATGCTGATAACAGGACTTTGCAAATATACATATTTATATATTAAAAATGAAAGAAGGTTTCAGGCCATTTCAGAAGGTATTAGAGCCACCCTTATCTATAACCATATCACTCTGATCTCAAAAAGCTGTTACAAATTCTGTCCTATCTCAAGCCAAAATTCACTTAATGATTAGTTCACAAAACTCAAGTCTGCAATTCAAGTGGCAATTAAAATTCAAGCATTCTGGGCTGGTGAGATGGCTCAGCAGGTAAGAGCATCAAAGGCTCTTCCGAAGGTCATGAGTTCAAATCTCAGCAACCACATGGTGGCTCACAGCCATCTGTAATGAGATCTGATGCCCTCTTCTGATGAGTCTGAAGACAGCTACAGTGTACTTATGTATAATAATAAATAAATCTGGGCGATGGTGGCGCACGCCTTTAATCCCAGCACTTGGGAGGCAGAGGCAGGTGGATTTCTGAGTTCGAGGCCAGCCTGGTCTACAGAGTGAGTTCCAGGACAGCCAGGGCTACTCAGAGAAACCCTGTCTCGAAAAACCAATAATAATAATAATAATAATAATAATAATAATAATAATAATAATAATAAATCTTTAAGAAAAATTCAAGCGTTCCAATACAACTGAAAGATGCACTAATTTGGATACTTACATACTGGGAGTGATGGTAGAGACATATTAAAAGCCTTTATTTTCCACAATTAAACCATTATAATTCTACAACACCAGCAAACTTTATATATACAGTAAAAGCACTGTGATTTATAACATAGCATAGTCTTTAATCTGAGCCCAAGTGTTTCACAGTGGACTGGTTAGTATTGTCTGGTATGATGGCACACACCCACAGTGCAAAGTGCACATGTGTGTCCAGAAAGAAATTATGCAATGCAGTCACAAGATGAATGTGGAAAGGTGCTGCCATAGCCTCAGGTTGAGAGATAAATCTGAGGAACAGTTGGGGAAAGAAGAGCTGGATGCTGCCAATCTAAAAGCCAGGAGGCTTGGTTCAAGCAGAGAAGTACACAGGGAAACATACTTGTGTCCTTGGTAGCTAGGAACAGACTTTATCACCCGAGAGAATAACTGTAGATTTTGACAGTGCTAAGCCTGGTGTCAGCAGGTGGATCAACCTCTGGAAGACTATAGAGCCTAAGAACCCTGAAATTCGAGCCGACACCCTGGCATCTTCAGGGTCCCTCATGGGTCCCTCATGCAGGGTGGTCAATTCTTTGGTGGTCTGGAAAGGCAAGATAAGTGTTCTACCTGTACAGATCTCAATGCAAGGTAAAAGCATCAAAGGCTCTTCCGAAGGCCATGAGTTCAAATCCCAGCAACCACATGGTGGCTCACAGCCATCTGGGGACTCTGGGAAGGATGGGCAAGCCTGCCCAGCCAAAAGATTGCAAAACTGAGTATGGCCACCAGAGGGACCTAGTACACAAGAAAGGGAAGCTGCTAAAATGGAGACATTAGAGTCATCCTAAATTTGTGCAAGCTGGGCTCAATGGGTAACAGCAGCAAAAGAAAGCCAAAAGTCCACAGTTCTATCTGACCTCACCCCCCATTTACATCATGCACATCACTGTTTCATCTTTGATTTTGGTTTTATTCCTCTTTGTGTTTTTATTTTTGGCCACATTTTACCACCTTTTTGTTTTATTTCATTTGTTTTATTATAGTTCTAAAACATGAAACGAGAGAATCTCTAAATACAGAGTATGGAGAGGCCCTATTATCACAAGGTTTTTCTGGCAACCTGATGGCATAATAAAGAACATCTTTATCAAAATAAAAGGTGTAGGAACAGCTCTAGTCCCCCTGGTTTAATTCTCAAATTAAACACACATACACCATAGTGAGAAATATACAATGAATAAAATGTTCTAAATGTGAAAACTAAAACTAACAGTAAACAAATAGTTTCAAAGACCTCCCACACACACCATAGTGAGAAATATACAATGAATAAAATGTTCTAAATGTGAAAACTAAAACTAACAGTAAACAAATAGTTTCAAAGACCTCCAAAAGCTCCTTATGGAACTAAATTGTATCATCGATATTAAGAGCTCCTGATGCAATTTGTGTGGAATGTTCTAGAAATTACACAAGCTGAATTAAATGTTCTAAGAGTTATAAATATATTACCAATGGCTCATTCTTTAAGTTGATCAGTGGACTATGCACTTCTAATTTCACTCTTGAAAATAAATATTAGGATGAAAATAATTCTCCCAGGTTGATTGAAGCTATAGCATAAGTTTAACAATGCCTTTTATAATCAGATCAGATAACAGTACTTTCTCTACTTATATTTTAAACCAATAGGTGAACAGAAATGTCTTTCTAATGCCACTATTCATAATTTAATGTAATTTTAAAACAGTTATGTGCGATCGTTGACTAAAACGAGCTTTGAGAGTTGTTGGATTTTTCCTACAGGATTTGTGTGATAGGTCTTTATCCTTCATATGTATGTATACTCTGTTCAGATGAAATAACTTCTCCAGTGTATTACTATTTTCACCTTTTGAATCTCGTGTGTGTGTGTGTGTGTGTGTGTGTGTGTGTGTGTGTGTGTGTGTGTGTAAGAGAGAGAGAGACAAAGACAGAGACAGAAAGAAGCAGATAGAAACAGATGGGAGGGAGGGAGCATTTTGTCGTGTATCTGTCTATGTGTGTGAATGTATTCCATGCTGGTGCCCTGGAACTTCAGAAAAAGGCATCAGATCTCCTGGAGCTGAGTTACAAGGAAGTTGCGAGCTACCTGATATGGGTTCCAGGAACCCAACTCAGGTCCTCTGGAAGCACATAAAGCACTCTTAACCACTGAATAATCTCTCCAGCTTCTTGTTTACTTTTTTAAAGGGTTTTTTTTTTTGCTGGAGTTGGGGGAGCAGGGCCTCATTTTGTAGCCCTGGCTGGCCTGGAATTGGGGGCATAGAGCGTAGAGCAGGCTGGACTCAAACTCCAAGAGATCTGCTCGCATCTGTCTTCAGAGTGTGGGACTAAGGGTGTGCTGTCATCTACTTTTTGATGTATACTTTGGAAACAAGATTTCTGAATATATTTTTGTTATGATTTTTTTCAAACCTCCTTTTATTTCTATTCTTTTAAATTAGTACTAATAGTCAACAGGTTTCCTTATGGCATTTCTACATACACTTAGTTTTGGATGCTCTTTGTCCTCACCACCCACCCCTCTTTCCTCATCTCCCTGCCTGAAGTCCCTATCCGAACCCTTCTGCCCTCAATATTCCTTATGTCTCATCACTTGTTTCCTACCACCCTCTCCACCAGTTCCCTTAAAGCCTTTTATTCCCTTTCATGGGCCCCTTTCTACTTTCATGACCTCTATACTCAACTAGACACAGAAACATGCTAGGCACTGTACTTGAAAGGGAGCATGTATATAGTATTTCTCTTTCTGAGCTTAAGTTACCTTGTCTAGTATAATATTTTCCACTTCCATTCACTTTCCTGAAATTTACATTTTTCTTTATATCTGAATGAAATTTCATTGTGCATCTATGCAACAATTCCACTATCCCATTAATTGGTTTATAAACATCTCAGCTGATTCTATGTCTCTGCTAGTAAGAATAGAGCTAAAATAAACATGGATATGCAAGTGTTTTGTGATAAGCTATAGCATCTTTTGGGTGTGTGCATAGGAGTGGTATAGCTGGTTCATATGCTAGCTCTACTTTTATTTTAATGTCTAAGGCAACCTCCATGCTGATCTCCACAGTGGTTGTACAAGTTTATACTCCCACCAACATGAGAGTTCCTCTTTCCCTGTATTTGTGCCAGTATTAGTTATAATTTTTTGAACACAGCCATTCTGATTGGAGTGAGATGAAATCTCAGAATAGTTTTAATTTATATTTCCTTGGGAAAGAGGCTTTTAATTGTTTTCAAGAATTATACATTAACAAATGCTATTGTTTTCAAATACTAAAAGGATATCCACATAATAATCATATTTTAGGTCAACTTGACAATTTGACCAAAATGTCCCTTTCATGTCAAGTCTTAATTGTCAAATACCTATAAGTAATATTCCTTTCTCATGTAACTTTTGTCGTGGTTTTGTTGTTACAGACTTTCTTTTTATCAGACTTTGCCCTTCACTCCTCATACCAAAAGGTATATCCTGTTTAAGTGCCCTCTTATCTGAGGCCATCGGGACTAACTTTGATCATAGAAGAAGTAATGAATAGTACCTATAAATCTTCCCACACAACAAGAAGTAAAGGAATATCTTATCCAAGGAAAAGGAAAATAATAATAAAAGAAAATAAACCTTAAAATTAATGAGTTCAACAAGTGTCAGGATACAATACAGAATACAGGATATGCAGAATACACAGGACAGATATCCATACTGAAAGGCCCATTTATTCCTTCATATTAGCAATAAAGGCACACACACAAAGATTAAACAATACAACACCATTCATAAAACTAAAGATAATTAATCATGAATCCAACAAAATATATATAGAACTTTTTGCTACAGTAATGAAAGAATCTAAATATATGTATGTATGTATATAAATTTATATATTTATATATACATACATATTCATATGGAACACTGGAAGATTCTGCACATAAGGATGTCAAACATTTCTGAAATTATGTATGTATTTAATGCAAAACCATAACCTAATTTATATGGAAAAGCAGAAGAACTGAAATACAGAAAATAATTTTGAAAAGTTACAAAGTTGGAGGTACCAGTCTATCTGATTTCAAGACTTGCTACATATATACCACAGTGAGGCATTAGCAAAGGGATAGATGCATAGATCAACAAATAGTAAAGTGAAAAATAAAATAGAACTAGACTGACACAAATATTCCTATTGTTGACAATGATGCAGAAGCAATTCAGTGAAAAGAAATACCTTTGAAAGTAAATGAGCCTGGAATAAGTGAGAATCTATAGGTCCCAAAAACAAAAGTCACTCAAAATAGATGACAGAGTTACATGTGAATCTAGAAGGCTTTTAGGAAAATAAAAAAAGGAGAAAAAATTTCAGGATTTAAGACTATGCAAAGAGTCAAAATGTATAACTCATAAAAGGAAAAAATGCTAAATGTACATCACTCAAATAAAAATGCTCTATGAGACACTCTGTTAAAAAGTTATAAGGTGGGCTATGAAGTAGATGACAGATGTTTGCTGAAAAATCCCATATTCAATAAAGGACTAGTATCTAGAATATATGGGCACTATTCAAATCTCACTAGAGGGCTGAGATCGGTGGCAGAGGACTTGAATAGGATGTAAAAGGCCCAAAATTCAATCTCCTCGGTTTGTAAAAAAAAAAAATAAGAAAAGAATGCTAAACTTTGAATCATTGATGTAGTCCGTGTAGTAAAAGCTTGGCCCCCAAACATCAAGCTACTAAGATATAGTAGAGTCTCCAAGGTCGGTGAAGAAATGTCTTTGAAAGAACCAAGGAATGCTTTTCTTCTTTCTTTCTCTCTTTTTTTTTCTCTTCCTGGATCAGCTAGGCAAGGTGAACAGTTTTGTTACAAAATGTTCAATATAGGCCCAAGAAAACAGGGCAACTGATCATGGACAGAAACCTTAAAAACTGAGTCAAAATCAAAGTTTACTATCTCAGATTCTTGTTATAGTGATGGAGAGCTGACTAATGCACAATCTAAAATTTATTTTGTTTTATTTTGTTTTTTCTTTTTTTTTAAAACAGATTTATTTATTTATTTACTTATTAGTCTATTTTATGTGAGTACACCATAGTTGTCTTCAGACACACCAGAAGAGTGCATCGAATCCCATTAAAGATGGTTCTGAGCCACCATGTGGTTGCTGGGAATTGAACTCAGGACCTCTGGAAGAGCAGTTGGTGCTCTTAACCACTGAGCCATCGTTCCAGCCCCTGTTTTTTCTTTTTTTAATTTAACTTTTATTGCATTATGATGAAAAAAGTTACACGATTTCAATTTATCTGAATTTGTTAACATTTTAAAACATATTTTAAGTAAATATAATTAAATCACATTCTTGTTTCTCTTTTATATCCCAACTCCTCCCAGAGACCCCCCCTTCTATACCTACAATATTGGGCTGGCGAGATGACTCAGTGGGTAAGAGCACTGACTGCTCTTCTGAAGGTCCTGAGTTCAGATCGCAGCAACCACATGGTGGCTCACAACCACCTGTAGTGAGATCTAACGCCCTCTTCTGGGGTGTCTGAACACAGCTACAGTGAATTACGCTGGAGCTAGCTGGCCTTAGCAAGCAGGGCCGGCAGAGGTCCTGAGTTCAATTCCCAGCAGTCACACACATGATGGCTCACAGCCATCTGTACAGCTACAGTGTACTCATACACATAAAATAAATCTTAAAAAAATCCCTACAATATCTTTTTTGTCATATTCTTTAAAATTTATAAAATATTATAACAATAAAACTAAGTGTTATAAAAGTTATTTGATATAAAACAATAATCAATTTAAGAGTCTTATGTAGATGCTTGTCTACAGCAATACTGAAAATACATACTTTTCCCAATATAAATTTTAAATAACTCCAAACATATTAACTGTATATTTCAAAATAATACATCACTA
>NC_045030.1:41605449-41605647 GCF_008632895.1 Mastomys coucha
GTGTAGTCCTGGCTGTCCTGGAACTCACTCTGTAGAACAACCTGGCCTCGAACACAAAAATCCACCTGCCTCTGCCTCCCAAGTGCTGGGATTAAAGGCGTGCAGCACCACTGCCCAGCATATTTTCTTAAATGAACATAAATATATAAAGTCTTTTTGTTTCTTTGTTTGTTTTGTATTTAGTAGAGCTTAAAATCT
>NC_045030.1:41606983-41607395 GCF_008632895.1 Mastomys coucha
TACTTTTGAAATATATAAGCTGTTCTGAAAACCATAGTATAGTGTAAAAAACATGAAATAAACACTACAACTAATAGAGAGGCTGAGATAGGAGAAGTAAGATTTCAAGACCATTATGTGGTACCCAGCAAAACACTGTCATGAACAAACAAGCAGAAAGTGTATATGGATTGTACAATATTGGACCTATTTCTCCAATTACCAAATTAGAGAGACCACTGGATGATAGTCAACAAATTCCTAATTCCTCATATTTTTGGATTTCAATCGATTAGGATATGTTGGTTATATTAATTTTCATATTAAGATATTAAGAAAAAGTAGCTGGGTGGTGATGGCGCACGCCTTTAATCCCAGCACTTGGGGGCAGAGGCAGGCAGATTTCTGAGTTCGAGGCCAGCCTGGTCTACAG
>NC_045030.1:41608773-41610083 GCF_008632895.1 Mastomys coucha
CACCTCTGATCCTGGGTGTGTTAGAGCGCCTGGGAGTGGAGCTTCCTCTGGGTGTTGTGGGACTGGCTTCAGAGCTTGTGCCCAAGGTCTTCTCAGGGCACCAGCTAACCCAGACAGCTTGTTTTGTTTTTTTCAAGACAGGGTTTCTTAGTTTAGCCCTGGCTGTCCTGTAACTCACTCTGTAGACCAGGCTGGCCTCGAACTCAGAAATCCACCTGCCTCTTCCTCTCAGGTGCTGGGATTAAAGGTGTGTGCCACCACTGCCCGACCTCTCACTTATGTCTTAATGAAGGTTTCTTGGACATCAAAGACAGGCAACATGTTGTAAGGAAAAAAACTGCCTTGAATTTAAAATTGTGATATTTTGAAACTTAGTCTTAACATGCTTTATGACCTTGGATGAAAGACTTATTCTTTCTGGTACTACATTTCATCATTCACAGAAAAACATTTTTAAAAAAGTTAGGGATATGTCTCAGTGATGGACCCCTTGGCTATTATGTGCAAGGTCCTGTGTTTGATGTGGGGTAGAGGGAAGAAATAAAATCTTGAAGGGTTAAGTGGAAACATTTGTGCATTAGAAGAACAAACCCTAAACTCTCAGTTTACTCCACTGGTCACATACAAGTCTATTTCTCTGTACCAAGCAAGAAGGTTGACTATAGCTGGGTGTCCTCTTGGAATTCAGTTCTGACATGCACAGTATTGGATCCCACAGACAAGCTGATTATATCAGTATTTCTAATTAACTGGCTGTACAGTGCCATACAACCTTCTCCTGGGTTTGATTAATGTGCTTCAGCAGCTCAAAGAATGCAGGAAAAGTTACAATTCCTGTTTTATGTCAAAGGATATTAAAAATGGTACGTGTGAAGTGACACCCAGAATAGAGGATGGCAGTGGGGGAAGGGCAGTTTCCTTCCTCTCTCTGAGCACCACCACCCTCCATATGGTGGGTGATGAACCTCTGTCCTTTCAGCTGAGTTTTTATGAAGATTTCATTACTGTCCTTAGTTAGGGTTCTACTGCTGTCAGCAGACACCATGGCCAAGGCAATTCTTATAAAGAACAACATTTAATTGGGGCTGACTTACAAGTTCAGAGGTTCAGTCCACTATCATCAAGGTGGGAACTAGCAGGGATAGACTCATCTTGCTCTCTGTGTGCATCATTCCTTTCTCAGGTGCAGGACCCCCTTTCCATAAGAAAATTTGCTATGGTGTACATCTGGAATGTGCCCACACAAAGGTCCACATATTAAAGGTTTGGTCTCCAGCTTGGTGATGTTTCTTTTTTTTTTTTTTAATTTT
>NC_045030.1:41610094-41610852 GCF_008632895.1 Mastomys coucha
GGAATGGAGAAATTCGCATGTAAATAAAGAAAATATCTAAAATAAAAATAAATAAATAAATAAATTTTAAAAAAAGAGCTAAGCGACAATGAGAAGAAGTTAGGTCATTGGGAGTCATGATCTTGGAGGGGACTGTGAAATCCTGGTTCTTCTTCCTCTCACTGTTTTGTTTCTGGCTACCATGTGGTGATGAGCAACCTTCTCTATTATGCGGTCTTCCCATGATGTAATGCCTCACTGGAGGCCCAAAAGCACAAGAACGAATGAACAGGAACCTCTAATACTGTGAGCCACAATGAGCCTTTCTTTACCAATGTTGTTTGTCCAAGGTTACAGTAATGGGGAGCTGGCTAATATAGAATCTTGTGACCTAATATTGGACAAGAAAGTAGGGGATAATTCATTTCAAGAGTGGGCGAAGGAAGTTTTTAAACAGGAACCATGAATAAAAGCAGTGGGGGGGGAGCACTAATGATATCACCACTTAGTAAATTATAAGCCAGTACATACACACACACACACACACACACACACATACACACAAAGATATTCTCCTCTGTCTTCTTTCTGTCTTCATTAATTCAGCTAAGAGAACCAACCATGTCTTAGGCATACCTGTATTCTATACTTAGTACAAGTACCTGCTCCAGGAAGTACTTAGTGGTTGCTTGGTAATGTTTCATAGTGGCATAATACTTAGGAATTTTCTCTCATGTAGAAGGAAAGTTCAATCCTCTGGTTGGCAGGGGTTGGGGGCT
>NC_045030.1:41611279-41613504 GCF_008632895.1 Mastomys coucha
AAGGAGAGGGAGAAGGAGAGGGAGAGGGAAGAGAGAGAGAGAAAACATAACTGATAGGTTATGTTCTGATAGGTTATTTCCCTGCCAGTGGAATGAGCCAGTTCAAGCCAGGTAAGATTACACAAAAGGCAGGTTTATTGGGAAGTTGTTTTCAGGCGAGTTCACTGCCCCTAAGAATTGAGGCCAAGGAAGTCACCATGGGCAGGGTGGGGGGCACACTCAAGCGTGCAGAGAGAAAAGAGAAGGAAAGAAAGAGGGAGAAGCAACATGTCTGGATTATACAGTGAAGAGCCTCTGGGGGAAAGTTCAGGATTGAGGGCAGAGTACGCCAAGTAGGGACTGAGGGATGCTGGGAGAACCTGGAGGCCATGTCTGCTTTGGTATGTAAAATGTGGACCTCAGTCCTTTGTCCTGGTCTGAAATGAAAAACCTTTTACACTCCTGGTGAAAATGCAACATAATGACCAGGCCTGATTTCGAAAAGAAGGCCCTAGGTGTCAGTTCCACAAATAAACTGTAAGTCCCAGAAACTAGGCCATAAGACTCCTCCAGGAACAGACCATAAAATCCAGAACAAGATTGTAAAACCCTCTCCCAAAGAACAGCTTGGGGATAACCACAAAAATGTAGAAATATCTTATCTCAGGATGGTCCAGCTGTGCTGGGCAGCCCTATCTCATCCTGTGGTTAAACGTTCATGACATAGGAATGCAGAGCTGGCACAAGGCAATCAGAAGCCAACCACTGTGACCTCCCCAGCACCCACCAATCAAATTTTAGTTTACCTAACCCACAGTCTAAATATAGAAGAACTAACATAGTAGCCTAAATTATAAGAATATATACTAATAGATACTAATGTCACCGCTTTGGCTGCTACCAATCACATTAGAGATTACCTAATCCTTCTAGAGAGTTCCCCTGGTTCCCTATAAGAAGGTCTGTGTGCCTTCGTTTTGGAGAATGGTTGACACCCCCCCCCCCATGCTGGACGTTTCTGCAGAACAAACACTCTTTGTCTTTGTATACTATCTGAGTCTGGGGTCTTCAGTCAGACATTTTCAGAACCTTAACACTGGCCTCTTTGTTTGGTTCCTTTGCTCTCTTCCCTCCCTCTTCTCCTCACATGCTCATCCTCAGTGTCCACTCTGGACTCTCAGACACCTTTGTGTCTCTGCTCTCTTTCTCATCTACAATAAAAATATTCTCCTCCACCATACCCACTGCTAGCATTCTGTCAAAGCTCTGCCCCACAGTTGCCTGGCAACAGCCAGGTATGCTTCTTCCCACAGTTACCTAGCAACAGCTAGGTAGGCCTGACCCACTATAAAAGGGGCTGCTTGCCCCCTCCTCTCTCTCTCTCTCTCTTGCCTCTCCTTGCTCCCCTTCTCTCCCCATTCCCTTCCCCCCTCTGTTCCTAGGTGATGTGTCAGAACAGCGGGTCACCACACACTAGGCCCAAACAGTTCCACGTGTAAGAGGTTTAATTGAGAGGCTGAGATGGGTCAGTAGTGGGAAGAGAGGAGGGAGAGAGAGAGAAAGATGGAGGGATGTTCCCCATATATATATGGATTCTGCCGTAGTGGCAGCAGGTAAAAGGTGGGAGGTGAGCCCAAAGGATTCTGGGAATATGGTGGCTGTTGCCCTGGCAACAGGTCTGTGGGATCCACCCATGCGACGCCACAGGCTTTGGATGTTCTGATGCTAACACTAGGTATGGTGGAACAGAAGGCTTATTGTAGGTAAAAGGACAGAGACATCTGGAAGAGTCCAGTGTGGACATGGACCCTGAACCATGTGAGGAGAGGGGAAAGAGAAAGGGAGAGACAGGAGAGTAAAGGGTAGACTAAAGTCCTAGGTGACCAAAATGGCTGGATTGTATATGGAAGAGCAGCTGGGTGAAATGCAGCCCAGCTCCTGAACTGGAGAAGTTTAGGGTAGCTGGTGGGGCACACAAACCAGGAGGGCCCTGTAACAGGTAGGGACTGAAGGATGCTGGGAGAACCTGGAACCAGTCTGCTTTGATACTTTAAATAGTCACCTTGAGTTAGCCCTAACAACAAAACATTACTCAGAAACATCTTGTGATGCCTGGTGGGCAAAAAAAGATTTCTCACCTTGACTTATAATATCCTTTCTCTCTTAAAAATTTTTTTCATCTATATATGTACATTGATGTTTTGCCTGAATGTCTGTGAAGATGCCGTGTGTGTGTGTGTGTGTGT
>NC_045030.1:41614434-41614803 GCF_008632895.1 Mastomys coucha
CCTCTGTGCCCCACCCCTATCCCTGCTCGCTCCCACCAGGAATCTGGACCCCCTGTCTCTCTTCTGCTGCCCCCACCAGAGCTCTGAGTTAATATTTGAAATGTGGAAATGAAAATAAGTGCTTGGAAGAGGAACACTAAAAGCAATTTGCTGGGATATGTTCATCATTTGCTGGATGCCAACTTGGAAAAACAGAGCAGAGCTCTGAGGCCATGCCATCAAGGTTTGGATAGGGGCGGGGGTTGCATGAAGGCGCTTAAACATCCTGCCCTTAAAGTCAGGAAGTCACTGGGCTATCCGTTAATGAATGCCCTCTCTGCTTTATCCCCAGGTAGTGTTCCAGGGGCCATGAATCCTTATCTTTGGTTT
>NC_045030.1:41615557-41616819 GCF_008632895.1 Mastomys coucha
GAGGAAACAATATTACAAAACCACCAAACAAAGAAACTAAAACTGAGACTTAAAGAGTGAACACGATGTGTCCTGGAGAGGTGGCTCAGCAGTTTAAGAGCACTGACTGCTCTTCCATAGGTCCTGGGTTCAATTTCCAGCAACCACATGGTGGCTCACAACCATCTGTAATGGGATCAGATGGTGCCCTCTTCTGGTGTGTCTGAAGACAGCTACAGTGTACTCCCAGCATCCACATGGTGGCTCTCAACCATCGATAATGGGATACTATGCCCTCTTTTGGTGTGTCTGAAGACAATGACAGCATACTCATAAATAAAGTAAATAAATAAATCTTAAAAAAATAAAAATAGGGGCTGGAGAGATAGCTCAGCAAGTAAGGGCACTGACTGCTCTTCCAAAGGTCCTGAGTTCGAATCCCAGCAACCACATGGTGGCTCACAACCATCCTTAATGAGATCTGACCCCCCTCTTCTGGAGAGTCTGAAGACAGCTACAGTGTAATTACATATAATAAATAAATCTTAAAAAAAATAAAAATAAAAATAAAAAAACGAGTGAACAGGATATGGCCTGTTAACATGATAGGAGAGGTTGTCATGCAAAGAAACATGTAGATGGTCATAGGCCAGACAGTACCTCCTCTTTTCTTAAATTACATTTTTTTATTTTTTCAGTATTGTTTACTTCTTTACTAACAATTGCGTGCGTGTACACAATATATTTGGATAATATACACCCCCAACTTCTAGGAATGTTATTTATTTATTTATTTATTTATTTATTTATTTATTTGCCCTGAGGAGATATTAGTCTTGCCTGCTGGGTTGTTGACTGGCATCACTGGATTGATCTCATATGCATACTAATGTCTTATGTAGTGAGTTGGTGTGTGCAACAGGTGTGTCATATCTAGAAGACAGCATTTTACAGCAAGCCTCTGTATCCTCTATCACTGTACTGGTTAGTTAGATCTTTCTGTCAACTTGATTCAAGCTAGAGTTGTCTGGGAAGAGAGAAGTTCAACTGAGAAAATATCTCCACTATATTTGCCTCCGGGCCAATCTGTGGGGATATTTTCTTAATTAGTGATTGATGGACAAGGGTTCTTCACATTGTGGGTAGAGCCATCCCTGGGCTGTTGGTCTTGGGTTCTATAAGAAAGCACACTGATAAAGAACCAAATTCTTACCGTCACCTAATGTCTGTGCCATCCTCCAAACAGAACCATTGTTCATTGAAACAGTTGGTGAATGACTTTA
>NC_045030.1:41617589-41618484 GCF_008632895.1 Mastomys coucha
TTCTCATCATATGCAACAAAAGTTAAAAAAAAGAAAAAAAAGAAAAAAGAAAGAAAGCAGGCTGAGCAAGCCATGTTGAGCAAGCCAGTAAGCAGCATCCCTTCATAGCCTTTGTAGTTCCTGCCTTGGTGTTCCTTGATGATGGACTGTAACTTGTATGACCAAATATATTCTCTTCTCCCTGAGTTGTTTTTGGTCCTGGTTTTTATGACAGCAATAGAAAACAAATTAAGTCAAGCTCTTACCTTCTTTCCACTTTTAATTTAGCATATATTAATTGTACAAAACATAGTATCTCGTGACATCTCTATACATGTGTGTAAAGTATTTTAATGATATCCTCCACCTCTTGTACTCATTCTTACCCTTCTGTCTCTCTCTCCTCTTCCTCTTGCACATCCCTGTCAAGCTCCCTTCTACCTCCAGGTTCTTTTTAGCCCTAGTTTCTACATATGAGAAAAAGCATAGAGATCTTGGTATGGGCCTGGCTTATTTTATTTCACAGGAGGACCTCCAGTTCCATCCATTTTCATGCAGATGTTGTGATTTCATTCTTTATACCTGAATAAAATGGTTGAGTTCTGATTCCATAACTTAGCTGTTGTGAATAGTGTAGTGATAAACATGAAAAAGCAGTGTCTTTCTATAGTGACTTCAATTGGTGGGGGGGTATATGCCCAGATTGGTATGCCTAGATCATATGAAAGTTCTATTTTTGATGGAATGGGAGACCTCTAGGACAGAAAATTAACATACAAAAAAGTAGCTTTTTTATATATCAGCAATTAACTCATTGAAAAATAAGTTGGGGGCTGGCGAGATGGCTTAGCGGGTAAGAACACTGACTGCTCTTCCGAAGGTCCTGAGTTCAAATCCCAGCAACCACATGGTGGCT
>NC_045030.1:41619336-41624177 GCF_008632895.1 Mastomys coucha
TGCAACCAGTGGCACAGGCCTGTGATCCCAGCAATTTGGAGGCCAGGGTCGGAATTACATGTGCAAGGCCTGCCTGGCTTATACAATGAACTCAAGGCCAGTCTGGGCAATGTAATGATACTCCATCTCAAAATTAATAATAGAAAAAGAGCTGAGGATATAGTTTGGTGGTTGTATTCTTGCTTAGCATGTGTAAGGCCTGCAGTTTAATCCCCAATACCGAAATTAAATTGAAAGCCATTAAAATTGAAAGCTCACCGGGCAGTGGTGGCACATGCCTTTAATCCCAGCACTTGGGAGGCAGAGGCAGGTAGATCTCTAAGTTCAAGTCCAGCCTGGTCTACAGAGTGAGTTCCAGGACAGCCAGGGCTACACAGAGAAACCCTGTCTCAGAAAAACAAAAACAAAAACAAATTGAAAGCTCTCCCATGTTCCTGTATCAAAGTAATTACTGTTAAATTGGTCATATTACAAAAAAACTATGCAAATTACATAAAATCCTATCAAAATTCTAATTAAATTATTCACAGAAAAAGTTATAAAATTAATATGTAAACATGAATGGTCCCTGAACAGTCAAAACAATCCTGAGACAAAGAGTAATGCTAGAGACATTGTGATGCCTGATTTCAAACAGAGCCACACAATAGAAGCCAGCATGGAGACTAAAGAGATGTGTGGGTGGTGAGGAGCACTTGCAGAGGACCCAGGTTTGGTTCCCAGCACCTGCATAGTAGCTCACAACCACCTATACTATCAGTTCCAGGGGGATCTGATGCCCTCTTCTTGTCTCTGTGGGTACTGGCATGCATGTGATATACAATACATGCAGGTGCTCATAAGCATAAAACAAAAATAAACAAATCTTTTTTAAAAATCAATTTGATACTGGCACAAAACAGAAGAATGGTATAGACTAGAAGATCTATACATAAGCTGAAGCAGCTATGGATATCTGATTCTTCACAAAGGTGCTGGCACATCTTAGTGGTGCCAGGAAACCCAGAGAAGACTTAAATTATGTTCCTTATCTCTCATTGTGCATAGATCAATTCAGAATAGATCAAAGACCTTAACAAAAGATCTAAGTTACTAAAAGTACTACAAGCAAGCAGGGGGGGGGACACTTCAAGACCTAGACATAGGCACTGACTTTCTGAGAACTCTAATAATTCAGGAAGTAAGAGTTTCAGTTGATAGCTGAGATTATATGAAATTACAAGGCTTTGACAGTAAAAGGAACAATCAACAGAGTAAAGAGACATCTTGTAGAATGGGAAATTATTTGCTAAATATTCAAGCAACAGGGTATTAATATCTAGAAAAATATGAAGAACTTGAAAAATTAAACATCAAGAAAGAAAAATATCCAATTAGCCAATGAGCAGGGTAAATGGACAGATGCTATTGCAAAATGGACAATAAATACATGACCAGAATGTTCAACTTCATTAGCAATCATAGAAATGCTAATCAAATCTACATGAGGAATCCACTTCACCCTAGTCAGAAAACCAAAAAAAAAAAAAAAAAAAAAAAAAAAAAAAAAAAAAACTAGCAAGAATAAGGAGTAACAACCTACATCAGAGAGTCTTCATCCAGCAGCTGATGGAAAGGGACATAGAGACCCACAGCCAAACACTAGGCAGAGCTCAGGAAAACCCTCAGAAGAGGAGGGGGAAGGAAAAAGACAGTAGGATTGTAGGAGTCAGCATCGCTCCTAGGGGTTCACAGAGACTGAAGTGACATTTATGGAGTATAGGTCTGAACTAAGTCCTCTACGTATGTTGTGGATGTGTACCTTACTGACCTTGTAGGACTCCCAACAGAGAATGGGATTGTCTCTGATTCTTTTGCCTGCTTTGGAGACCCTTTTCCTCCTAATGCGTTGCATAGTCCAGCAAGGGTGTGTGCATAGTCTAATTGTATCTTATTTTGCCGCATTGGGTTGATATTCCTGGGAGGCCTGCTCTTTTCTGAAGGGAAACAGAAGGGCAGTGGATCTAGGGGAGACGGGAGAGGAATGGAGGCTGTGTTTAGATGTTTTGTATGAGGGAATAAAAAAGTGAATGAGGAGAAAGACCTTATTCATGCTAGTGGGAATAGAAAATTAATTCAATCTTCTACTTTTAAAAATATTTTTAATTTTTTGTTTTTTTTTTTTTAGTGAGTGCATGCTTATGCCTTAGTACACACATGGAACTCAGAAAGCAACTCTCGGCGATCAGTTCTTTCCTTCGACTGTGGGTTCTGGGGATAAAATTCAGGCCACCTGGCTTGCACCCAAGTGCATTTACCTGTGTACTTTGACTCCTGTTTTTAATGAATTAATTAATTAACATCCCAAACATTGCCCCTCCTCCAAGTACCCCACTCACAGAGTCCCTTCCCCCATCCCTGCACTTGGACTCTTAAGGGTTAGAGTTGGGTAAGATAGGAACAGACAGGCTCGAGATGAGTCATGGCAAATAGGCAAGGAGGGATCACACTGATAAGGCTTCAGTGCCATAGGTATACCTTAAGAATATTAGGGAGCCCCTGAAGGATTTGGGTGGGAGACTAGATGAGGTTTTTACTGTCATTGGAGGAACTACTAAAAATGGGGAGATGTGGGAAGCTGCCAGAGTTTTTTAGGTGGGAAATCATGTGGAAGCTTTGACTAGGATGATGTGGTTGATGGGTGAGAGCGTATAGTGCACAGGGTACAGTATATTTAAAAGGTGGAGTTACTGGAGCAGTGTGATGGGTTGCCTAGAGAATTTGGGGGAGGGGGTGATGGAAGGTTGTTTCTCATCCTCTCTAGTAGTTGTAAGAAGACACAGGGGAATCTTTAGAACTATGGGCTTGGTAAAGATTTAGATGATGTCAAGGGGAATGCCTATTTCCAAAGCTACATACTATATCCTTCTGTTTATTGAACATTCTTTTAGTGACAAAAGTGGAGCGATTGAAGACAATGGGTGCTGGGGTTTAGGGCTGTGTGGCTGAGAACTAAGGCAGGCATGGTTCTATGAGAGTAGCTCCTGGGAAGTTTGGTGCTGATGGAATAGTTGTTTATGGCCATTGATTGGCAAGTACTCGTCTAATAAAATGTTCACATTAGAGCAGTGTCGAATTCCTAGTTCTGCTATTGTTCTGTAGTTATGTAACCTTTAACTATGGGGACAAACGAAGGTTCATGGGACACTCCATTCTGTTTTCATGGCTCCAGGTCATCTATACTTTATTTATAACTTTTGTTTAACTTTTTAAAAAGTATAAGACACAATTCCCAGCATATAGAAAGCATTCAACCCAATGTTCCTATAACTAAAGCCATATACCTCCCTTCCATCTTGCCATCCGTCCAAAAAACTCCAAGGGGGTTTTGTGTTTATCTTGTGGGCAGGAAAATGAAGGGCCTTGTACTTAGACCAGTGTTTCTCAGCCTTCCTAATGCTCTGACCCTTTAATAGAGCTCCTTGTGTTGTGGTGACCCCCAACAGTAAAATTATTTCATTGCTGCTTCCTAACTAATTTTGCTACTGCTATGAATCATAATGTAAATATCTCATGTGCAGGATATCTGATATTCAATCCGTCCAAAGGGGTCACAGCCCACAGTTTGAGAACCACTGACTTAGGGTGACTTGTGACAGTGACTTAGGGAAATTTTGAGTATTAGAGGATCAGGGGAAGGGCAGAGAGGGTAAGTGAATACATAAAGCTTTTTTGTAGAAAGCAAATTAATAATGAAAAAGTAGCTAACTAAAAGCTAGAATAACAGATGGAATACTCTGGGATGGCTTTGAAAGACTCAGGACGTCTTTGAAGGATTTTGAATTTATTCAGACTGACTCCAAGTTTGCATCGTATACGGCCAAGAAATTGTTACAGTGAAAACCCTCTGTTCCAGGCATCTGAGTTTTCTCCTAGTAGGATGTGGCACTCCACCAATAACTTCCTTCTGAACAAAATGAACCTTTAAGGTTAGTAAGATGTTTGTAGATCAGGTTTCGTTTTAGAGTAAGACTGGGCAGAAGATCCACAGGTTTTTCATATAATCTCATTCTACATACAGGTGTAAGCTCTCTCACAATCAGCATCCCCACCAGTGATCCATTTAAGTTGGTGAATCCACACTGACACCTCATTACTGCAAAATGTCCATAGTTCCCACCAGTGATGTACACTGAACATTCTACAATACCCACTCACTATATAGTATCACACAGCATAGTTCCTCTCCCACATTCTGCCAGTCCATCTCTACCTTGCATTTAGCTCCCTGGCAACCACTGATCTCTTTATTGTTGCCATGGTTTTGCCTTTTACCAGAATGTCAATAGCTGGATCTATAAAGTATTTCATCTTTTCAAATGTCTTATTTTTTCTCACTAAAGTGTCTTCTATGTCTTTCCATGGCTTGACAGCTGTTTCTGCTTTTTTTTTTTTTTACGTGCCAAATATTCCATTTTCTTGATAAATCACTGTTCCTTTGTACATTTGCATTTAGAACACCTTGGTTGCTTTGAGGTTTGAGCAATTATGAATAAAATTGTGATAAACATTCATAGTCACGGCTTTGTGGGGGCACAAGTATTCAGTTCATTTGGAAAAACACTGAACTTGGCAGTTTCTGAGTCATTTGTTAACATATTAGTCTTGCAAGAACTTGACAGGCTCTATCCTATCAAGGCTGAACCACTTTCCCTTGCCATCAAGCAGTGGGTGAGGGTTTCTATGGCTCCACATTCTCATTAGCATCTGTTGTTGCCATTATTTTAGATTCTGAACTTTGTTAATTAATTAATTTATTTGCAATTCTGCCAGAGAAACACAGGGCCTCATACATGCTCAGC
>NC_045030.1:41625159-41626813 GCF_008632895.1 Mastomys coucha
GAAATCCGACTGCCTCTGCCTCCCAAGTGCTGGGATTAAAGGCGTGCACCACCACTGCCTAGCTAGATTTTATTTACATCAAAATACCAATACCCAGTTTTTTATCCCTATTTTTGGTGTGCTGAATTGATTTGCTTTCTAAAGGCCAGTTTATTATAATTATGTGGGTCTATTTCTAGGCCCTCTATTATATTCCATTAATATATTTTTCTATTGTGATTATTATAACTTTGCTGTGTCTTGAAATCAGAGAATGCCACCTGTCTGACTTTGTCCACATTCTTAAATAGGAAATTGGGTGTTTTGAGCCTTTCCCTTCAAATAAAGCTTAGAATAGATCTCTTACCCTTCCTTTAGTTTGGGCCCTCTTGTGGAGTACGGTTCTGCTAGATCCTCTTATAACATGAAATGCAATCTTTCCAGGAATGTCACACGCCATGGTGTTTTCCATAGTGAATTACAGCTGTATCAAATGGAAACCTTTAGTGGATGAGGGGCTGAAGGGAGCATGTCTGTTAAGATGGGAGAAGTATTGGGGGGTGCACCTGGATACGCTAATTTTGTGAAAGGTTTACAGAGGAAAAAAAAATTAAAGTCTCATAAGATAACCAAACAAGTTTAATATCTGTATGCAAAGAAACCAATACATGAAAGCTAGGCACTGAAGGAAGAGTAGTGCTTGTTGTTGATTCTGGGTTATTGAAATTTGGAGAGAGGGGAATGGGAGGGAGGGAGGGGTGGAGGGATGGAGAGTGAGACAGAGAGACAGAGAGACAGAGAGTCAGAGAGATAGGGAGAGGCTCTAAAATGATGCCTTAAAGATTAACAGTTAAACTGTGTCCAAAACCACAGAAATGGCTAAGTGCTGCCCTCTCCTGGCCAAGGCAGGTGATTGCAGCTTTCTTACCGTTTTTTGCCAGTTAACAGCTGGCAATGAGTTGTTCCTCATTCTAAAAAAACTTTCTCAAAATGCCCTGTCAGAACTGGCCCTGGCTGCCAATCAAATTGAACATAGAGCAAATCCAGAAGTCTGTAATCCCAGAACAAACCTCCAGCTTCTGTGCTTTCAATCAGTCTTTTCTTGAGATGACAATAGTTGCTGCTGCAGAGAGGAGCAAAGGAGGGAGAGAAGAAAACCATAGTTGTTCTTTTCTACCCGATTTACTCTTGGTTTCAAATCTGTCACTTGACATAAATAATGATGCCTTGTTTGACCTCTGAATGAATAACAGATTTTATCTTCTTCTATTTTGGAGGACCATTTCTGAGAGGGAGGTGAGTGATTCTTGTAGGTCAGCCAAAGTCTTTTCTATTCTTTCTGTATCTGAGTCAATGGCCTCTCTTAGTTCTCTATACACCTTATGTTGTAAAACCATAATGGATGTTCTTGTAGCTGTCCCTGCAGTCTCTAAGCAGTTTCAATATAACTGTCTGGGGAACTCTTAACTCTCTTTTTTATTGTCAGGCACTACCTTACTGACTCACAAGCTTTTTAGCTTCTTATTATTCTTGTCTTTATTTCTAGCTCTCTAGCCTCTTATTTTTTTCTGACTTTTATGCTAGACTTTATCTTTAAAAACTTTTTTAAAACATTTTATCTCTTTACTATGTCCTTTTACAGTCTTTCTGCAACTCTTTTTTTTTCTTCCGTTAA
>NC_045030.1:41630856-41631819 GCF_008632895.1 Mastomys coucha
CATTGTGTAGATGTACCACAATTTCTGTATCCACTCCTCTGTTGAGGGACATCTGGGTTGTTTCCAGACAATATTTTACCCAATTAATTTATTTTGCAAAAACCTACTTGGTTGTTCAGGTGTGCCTCCCCATTTACTCTGTGTCCCAGCTGCTGGGTCCCACTCTCCAGCCATACCTGACCTTGAGGAGCCCCCGCACCAGCAGAGCCGCAGGCAGGTGCCCCTCCTGCTACTGAGAGCAGTAGTGCTGGGACCTGAATCTGAAATTGAAGCAAAAGGATGAACCCAAAAAGGGGGCGACAGACCAAATTCTCTCAGACAACAACCCACAGATGGCCATCCAGTCTGAAAAGACTGCCACTCCGAGGCGCACAGAACCTGCCATTTTTTCTTTTTCTAACTTTATCAGACAAATTGTGTAGAACAAGATACTAAGAAACACAGAGAAAAACAATTATCACACAAACAGCTTTGACCTTGCCAGGTCCATGAACACAGAGAAAGACAACGTATACACAGAGATAGACAACTGGGCCCAGTAACAAACATTAGATACACAGATAATCACAGCCAAATCACAGAGTCGCTCGGCCCGTGTACCTGCCACGGCTGCCAAGATGGACCGGTCACAAAATACACACTCACCCAAGTCTCGTCTAGAATAAACCAGCCAAACCTGGCC
This sequence comes from Mastomys coucha, assembly GCF_008632895.1. Taxonomy (NCBI): domain Eukaryota; kingdom Metazoa; phylum Chordata; class Mammalia; order Rodentia; family Muridae; genus Mastomys; species Mastomys coucha. The sequence continues at coordinate 41,631,539 of NC_045030.1, forward strand.
TCAGATGGGGTGGGTTTCCTCCTCCACTCCCTCCTCGGCAAAAGGAGAATTCTGTCTCCTTTGTTCTGAAAACCAACAGTCAGGCTCTCCTGACTTCCTGATACCCCAGGTACCTCATCCAGCGGCTCCCAGAGCCTTCTCTTCCCAGAGGCTCCCAGAGCCTCCTCTTCCCAGGCAGCTCCCAGAGCCTTCTCTTGCAGCCTGCTCGTACAACTGCTGGGCCCACAAACCGAAACCAAAAACACAACTCACAAAACACAAAACCACAAACGCAGCAGCCG
>NC_045030.1:41632064-41635915 GCF_008632895.1 Mastomys coucha
GAAAATTCCTAAGGTTGGTGTTAATCTGAGTCAACAAAGCATCTGACCTTAAACCATATCTGAGAGAATCAGATGGTCCATTACTTAGTGTCCGCCAGGCACGTCTTTGCAGGCATGGGCCTTGGACATGTCTTCGTTTGCCTAGACATGTTTTCTTCTATGTTTATAGTTTTATGTCTTCTTGACCTGCCAGCTCTTATGATATCTAACAACTTGCTTGCTCCTTCCCAGGCCTATGTGGGCCAGCTTGTGATGGATTCTTAAGCCCATAACTTTTTTTCCTAGTCAGCACAGGTCTAAAGCTTTAATTTTTCCTTTCAAAATTACCCAATTAATTTTCTAAATAAAAATAGTGAGACAGACTTTTTTAAAAAATAGAGAAAATTAAGGAGGCATGAGGAAAAAAAAAACATTCACTCTCTTAGATTTGATTTACGTCTTTCACTGGCTGAAAGTCAAGAATTTTAATACAATTGATGAAACCATTGCAAAGACAACCTATAAAATAGCTCTATATAATTTACTCTTGAGAACTATCTCAGGTAAGAATTTGAAAGCAGTTCTGTATGTGTAAAAAGGTTTCATTTTTTAAAAATCCACTATTCAGGGGTGTGTGGTTGGGGGGGACCTCTAGAAAGTCCCAGAAACCTGGGATATGAGAGGCTCCTAGGACTCAATGGAGATGACCTTAACCGAAATGCCCAACAGTGGGTAGATGGAGCCTAAAGAGGCCACCTCCAGTAGATAGACAGGACCCCCAGTGGAGGGATGGAGCCACCCATTCATATCAATTTTTTTTGTTTTGTTTGGTTTTTGGTTTTTCAAGACAGGGGTTTCTCTGTGTAGTCCTGGCTGTCCTGGAACTCACTCTGTAGACCAGGCTGGCCTCCAACTCAGAAATCCACCTGCCTCTGCCTCCCAAGTGCTGGGATTAAAGGCGTGCGCCGCCACCGCCCGGCTCATCTCAATTTTTTAAACCCAGATTTGTTCCTGTCTAAAATAAATACAGGGACAAAAATGGAGCAGAGACTGAAGGAAAGGCCATCCAGTGACTGCCCAACTTGGGATCCATCCCATGGGCAAGCATCAAACCCTGGCGCTACTACTGATGCCATGTTGTGCTTGCAGACAGGAGCCTGGCATGACTGCCCCCTGAGAGACTCTACCAGCAGCTGTCTGAGACAGATGCAGATACTTACAGCCAACCATCGGACTGAGGTTGGGAACCCCTATAGAAGAGTTAGGGGAAGGATTGAAGGAACTGAAGGGGATGGCAAATCCATAGGAAAAACAACAGTATCAATTAAGCCAGACCCCTGGGAGTTCCTAGAGACTAAGCCACCAACCAAAGAGCATATATAGTCTGGTCCAAGGCCAGCAACAAATTTAGCAGAGGACTTTTTTGTCCTCAGTAGAAAAGGTTGTGCCTAATCCAGTAGAGACTTGATGCCCCAGGAAAGGGGGATGGTGGGGGTTGAGGAAGTTGGGGAACACCCTCTCAGAGGCAAAGGGGAGGGGTGATGGGGTGAAGAATTCTTGGAAGGGGAACCAGGAATGGGGCAACATTTGGAATGTAAATAAATAAAACAATTTTTAAAAAGAAACCCATTATTTTGTATAATTATGTATGCTAATGCAATACTAAAAACAGTATTAAAGCAACACATGAATAATGCTCAAGGCCAAAATATGTCTTAAACTCTTGTGAACTTTGATTTTTTTTTTTATATTATCAGCACAATTTTGTCATCTATAAATCTGTTCAAAGTCTGTCTGGGCCAGTACCCTGAGCAGACCTTGGGCACAAACTTTGCAGCCAGTCATATAATACCCACAGGAAGCTCCATTCCCAGGCACTCTAACACTCCCAGGATCATAGGATCAGTGGAGAAGAGCACACAACATCTGCCCCAACACCAGGAGTAACTGGGACCAGTGGGACCCAGGCACACAGGAACTCTGCCAGTCCAATGGCAGGAGTTCCTTCCAGTCTGTCCAGGCTAGTTCCCTGAACAAACTTTGGGTGCAAATTCTGCAGCAAGTCCCATAATACCCAGAGGAAGCTCTACTCCCAGATGTTCTAATGGGCCTACGATCACAGGATCACAGGATCACAGAGACAACTTGACTCTGAGGAGTTCTGACACAACCAGGATCACAGGAAAGACAGGTTCCAGTCAGATATAACAAGGGCAGGTAGCACTAGAGATAACCAGATGGTGGGAGGCAAGCATAAGAATATAAGCAACACAGCTGGGCGGTGGTGGCACACGCCTTTAATCCCAGCACTTGGGATGCAGAGGCAGGAGGATTTCTGAGTTCGAGGCCAGCCTGGTCTACAAAGTGAGCTCCAGGACAGCCAGGGCTATAGAGAGAAACCCTGTCTCGAAAAATCTAAAAAAAAAATAATAAAAAAAAAGAATATAAGCAACACAAACCAATGTTACTTGGCATCATCAGAACCCAATACTCTCACCATAGCAATTCCTGGACACACCCAACACACAAGAAGAGCAAGATGACGATGGAGAATTTTAAGAAGGACATAAATATCTCCCTCAAAGAAATACAGGAGAGCACAGGTAAACAGCTAGAAGCCCTTAAAGAGAAAACACAAAAATCCCTTAAAGAAATATAGGAGAACACAATCAAACAGGTGAAGGAAATGAGCAAAACCATCCAGGATCTAAAAATGGAAATAGAAACAATAAAGAAATCAGAAAGAGAGACAACCCTGGAGATACAAAACCTAGGAAAGAAATCAGGAGCCGTAGATGCAAGCATCACCAACAGAATACAAGAGATAGAAGAGAGAATCTCAGGGGCAGAAGATACCATAGAAAACACTGACACAAAAGTCAAAGAAAATGCAAAAATCAAAAAGTTCCTAACCCAGAACACCCAGGAAATCCAGGACACAATGAGAAGACCAAACCTAAGGATAATAGGTATAGAAGAAAGTGAAGACTCCCAATGTAATGGGCCAGTAAATATCTTCAACAAAATTATAGAAGAAAACTTCCCTAGCCTAAAGAAAGAGATGCCCATGAACATACAAGAAGCCTACAGAACTCCAAATAGACCTGACCAGAAAAGAAATTCCTCCTGTCACATAATAATAAAAATACCAAATGCACTAAAAAAAAGAAAGAATTTTAAAAGCAGTAAGGGGAAAAGGTCAAGTAACATATAAAGGCAGGCCTATCAGAATTACGGCAGATTTCTCACCAGAGACTATGAAAGCTAGAAGATCCTGGGCAGAAGTCATACAGATCCTACAAGAACACAAATGCCAGCCCAGGCTACTATACCCAGCAAAACTCTCAATTACCTTAGATGGAGAAAACAAGATATTCCATGACAAAACCAAATTTACACAATATCTTTCCACAAATCCAGCTCTTCAAAGGATAATAGATGGAAAACATCAACACAAGGTGCAAAACTACACTCTAGAAGAAGCAAGAAAGTAATCTTTCAACAAACCCACACAATCCTAATTCCACCTCTAACAACAAAAATAACAGGAAGTGACAATTACTTTTTCTTAATATCTTAATATGAAACTTAATATTACCAACATATCTTAATCGATTGAAATCCAAAAATACAAGGAATTAGGAGTTTGCTGGCTGTCATCCAATGGTCTCTCTAATTTGGTAGTTGGAGAAATAGGTACAATACTGTACAATCCATATATACTTTCTGCTTATTTGTACATGACAGTGTCTTGCTGGGTTCCACATAATGGTCTTGAAATCAGGCTTCTTCTTTCTCAGGTGACTTGTAAGAGAGCAACAAAGAGTGAGACTGAATGCTTTGCTTGATATTTATAATTATTGTATCAATTT
>NC_045030.1:41636512-41644953 GCF_008632895.1 Mastomys coucha
GGATTTGAACTCATGACCTTCCTAAGAGCAGTCGGTGCTCTTCCCCGCTGAGCCATCTCACCAGCCCCATCAAACAACTTTTATAATACTCATTTTTATTGTTACAATAAACTATAAATTTTAAAGAATATGATAAAATAAAAAATGAAAAAAATAAATCTGTTCAATGTACTCATAAACCATTTACAATCTCATTTGTAAAGAAAAATAAACCAGCTCATTTATTCTTAATTTTAAAACTTTACTGAATCTTTCAAACTGGCTATAAATTACATGCACAGAATAATGTAACTTCCAAAAAAACACATATGTAGCTATTCTTAAGACACTTAAGCCTGTGTGTTTATTCATGCCCACACTTGTGAGTGGGTCCTTTCCTTTCATTAATAAACTCTAAATTAGCCTCAAACTGGTTTGTCCAAAATTCTTTTCTGTGGCATAAGTCAAGGTTCCAGTTGCATTTCCTCTGGTGAAGACTACTTGGATAACTTAATTCAGATTAGACAAATTGGAACAGCTTATAGCTTTAAGGAATTGATTTGAAATGGTCAAAGCCATGTGGGATTGGACCCTTAGGGTGCCTTTGATATATACAGTGTCTGTGCTGACACAGTCTATATCATTTAATGTTTTTCTGTTTATCTTGAAAGCTTGAGAAAGGCCTGTAATTTTTATTCTTCTTTTCGAAAACTCTGGGTTTTTGTTTGTTTGTCTTGTTGCTTTTTTCCTTCTGTTTTCTGTTTTTAATTTCATTGTTTTGCTTTGTTTTGTTTTGTTTGCTTTTGTTTTCTTCTTCTACATGGTGTGGGTTCATCTTACTGTTCTTTTTGTAGCTCTTTGGAGTAAAAGCTTAGCTCATTGGGTAAAGATCTAATGAAGCAAACGTACATCTCTGAATTACTTTCACAGAAGCCCCCCCACACACACACAAGCTTTTCTAAATTATATTGCTTTCTCCACTGAAAATGTCTCCTAACTTCTTTGGAATCTTCCTCTTTGACATGTCACCTACTGAGAAATACGCTGCCCAGTTTTGAAGCACAGCATTTACGATTTTTGTCTTATCTTTCTGTTACTGATTTCTAGCTTGATACCATCAGAGTCAGAGAACACACTGTGATTTCAGTTCTTTTTAGTTTGTGAGCCTCATTTTATGACTCAGTATATGGCAACTTCAGCAAATGTTCAGATGGACTTGAAAGGACTATGTATTTGTGGTGGGGTGGACTGTCCTTTTAATGTGCATTAGATCTGCTTGGTTGATGTTCTCTATAACCTCTATTGATTTTTGTCTCAGCTACATTTTTAATCAGATTTGGGGAAATGCAGTGTAGCCTTTATTTAATATCCTTTGCTCCAGGCACTGAACAAGGGATGGTGAAAACTGGACCTAAGATACACCAGATATAAAAGGTCATCCTAATCCAAAGGCTTTCTCACACACAGGTGCAGAACGTAGTGGGTTTTAGACACCCAAAATTCATATTCAGTGGGAGGAATCACCTCAGAGAAAACACATTTAGCTGATTAAGTCTCTTGCACTCAGAGAATGGGCTGTCAAGATTAACTGGCCTGCAAGAGTGTTTAAATAGGAAAGAAAGGGGAAAGGGCTCAGACAAGGAAGCAGGACATGGGAGCGTCTATTACAATTCGTTGGTCATGGATCTTTCTTAGGGACAGCCTCCAGCTTTATGAGTTCTGAGAGGTTAGCCTTGGGTGAAGATTCTCAGAATGCTGGCACTTCCTACAGGAACTAAGGAGATCTTAATATCCCTCCACTAACAAGGATTTGGCATTTGCTCTCTGTTGATTCTACTCAGCCTTATGATCATTAGCACCGGGCAGTTTCCCTGGAGGCAGACATCCATGAAAATCATCAGAGAGACAACATCTTTTATTCCCTGGAGCAGCACTAGCTGCAGTTTCCTGCAGGTACTTACTTGTTTATTCTATGCTCAAGAAGCACATTGCCTTCTTATCCTCCTACCTGTACTTTCACATTGGCTCTATATGTCCCTAACCCACTCGTTTTCCTGAACCACTCTGTCTGAGAAGTCAGGTGGGGGCAAAGACGTGAGACATTGTGAGGAGCTGCATGAAAACCCCAGGTTCCTTGAGAGGTCTCTTCTCATTCCTCAGGACAGCTGAAGCACAGGTAGCTAACTCCTGAGTGGGCTGGGAAGGGGGCAGAATGAACAAAATGGGAAGCAGTCCAATGTAGTGGTTCTTAATCGCCAATTTTAGGCATTTGGTAGAATTATTTTGGTTTTCCATCCTAGAAGAAGAAGAAGAAATATGCCCTTGAAATGGTCTCATAATTATGCCTTCAGTTTTAGGGGTGTTTGAACCCTCCAAAAGAGTAGTCCTTGGGCCCCATTTGGAGCCATCTTGTTCAGAAGTGACAACTCTAAATGCACAAGAAATACACAAGGCAGCCCCTCTGTTTGTTTTTTTTTTTTTGATGTTTTACTTTGTTGTTATTGTTGTTGTTGTTGTTGTTGTTGTTGTTTTGTTTGACACAGGGTCTCATTATGTAACCAGCCTTGCATAGACTTCTCTGTCTTTCCTGCTCTGTCCCCAAAGTGTTGAATTATAGGCAAAATAACAACTACAACAAAAAGAACAACAACTGAGAACCAGGCAGTTATGTCATAGTGCTATCTCTATCCCTATTTCTGCAGTACTTGATCACCTCTTAACCCTTGCCTTTGGATCCATTGTCCCACACTGGATCTCATTGATTTATACACCAAGTACTAGCTATTTAGATTACTTTAAGGGCATAAAAATCATTGATTTTTCTGAGTATCATCATGCTTAGAAACAGGGTGGAATGTCTAGGTATCTTGTGTGATGTGACTGCAGCTTTGTGCAAAATAAAATATAGAAGATAAGTCACAAGGGTAAGAGAATGCTATAGAAAATATTTTACTTGGCCCTCTCGATCCATCTAGTCAGTCATCCTGGGGTGTGTGTGTGTGTGTGTGTGTGTGTGTGTGTGTGTGTGTGTGTTATTCAGGGCTGTGTCCACATGAAAGCCTTTAACATCATTCTTCAGACAACTTTTTTTTTTTTTGACACAGGGTCCCCTACGATTTTGGAAGTCATCAAGGAACCCCAGGGAACCATATATCTCTACCTCCCTAAAGCAGAATAACAAGTGAGATTGACAGCCAAGTTTACATTCATCTCTTCACATGACTATCCAAGAGCATTCAGCAACTGTTAAGCCTGGGAAAAGGCTGTTGTTAAGGTCTAGACTTCAAAACAGTGGTAGACAAATAATTCCAGGTCCTGCATCCAGAAGATACCTCTGAAGATCATAGAAAATCCATTTTCCTGAAGATACATTAGATGCTGGGTCAGATTCCCTATATGGGGGGGGGCGGGGTCTGTGCTCTAATGAGTCTGAATGACAAAGACTATGGTCACGTTGGGAGAGGCAGTTGATTACTGCAGTGCCTTGGAATGATTGAGACCTATATTCTGCTTCTTCAGGTCTTGGTTTCAGAACCTAGACCCAGAGAAGGAGATGTAATCTGTTCATAGAATACAGTTAATGAAACTTTTTAAGGACAAACCAAACCAACCAACCCATACCCACCTATATCTCAGTGAGCCCCTGGAACAAGGGCATTGCAGTGCAGAATAGGTCTTCCTGCTCCAAGGCCCTGTTCTGCAAGGCTTGGTAACTTCTTGTCATTTTTTTAAAAAAAACATTTTGATTCTATCTCAAGGAAATTAATGCATTCCATCTGGGGTCCTGGATAAGTGTCTCTTGTCATAGTCCTGCTTCTTTGTTACTTAGGAAAACCATATTACCTATCCATCTCAAGTAGATGAGTCGAGCAGATATAGTATAATGAGAATTTGTGACATTGGTTTATGAAAAAGCTTTCAATATCAGGAGAGACAGTTTGACCTCCGTGCAATTTCTATATATAATGGCTCAAGGGCATAGGTATTACAGTAGATCCTGGCTTCGATGCAAGCTCTGTTCCTTGATCAATTCTCTTTACTTCCCTGAAGCTCTGCTTCCACTGCTGTTATGTAAAAATAATCACTTGCTATCAAGAATTGGATGAGGACCTTTTTGGTTGCCATAGTGATCACGACCAGGAACAGGATTCACTTAGCACCAGCCATACCTTCAATTGCTCTCTTTATATTGCCTTGTAACAAAAGCTCTGAGCAAATCTATTTACTTAATAGTCTAGACTGGGGTGGCAGCTAGAGTGGGGCTATGTGCTGACGGCTGTGGACATACATCTGGAAGGACCTCCGCTGCACCATACTGCCCAGTAAGCAGTGGCTGCAGGGTCTGTACCAAAACTCCCATATCCCCGTGACATTTTGCATGGACACTGCAGCCTGGATTTGGGGAGAAATGCCCTTATAGTGCTATGGATTTTCATGTTTTCACTGTTCTGGTCTGCTCCCAGCTTCTCTGTGCTTGTTTCCTAGTAGGTAGCATAGGCAAAAGTACTAAAATAACAGGACATATTTCAGGGTCATCATTTAGAGATCAAAGAGAGCACACATATGATTCCACTGACACAAACTGCTGGCAAGCACATAGAGATAGAAGATAGATTAGTGCTTTCTTGGGCCCGGAGAAGGCAGAAATGGAGAGTGATTGTTAATGGGTACAATTTCCTTTGGGAACGATGACATGTTCCAAAATTATAGTGCTGATGGATGAATAACTCTCTAAATAGACTAAGAAACCCAATGTATTATACACTTTAAAGGTGTGAATGTTATGATATGTGAATTGTATCTCAATAAACCTGTCATTAAAGAAAACGATGAAGCATATTTCTTCATCTATGGCTCCGAAGAAGCATGTGCACACAGACACAGAGGGAAGCACTGCAGGGGCTGGATTTTCACTGAGGAACTGCTTGTATTACTGTATTAGCAACAGCTTTCCAGCTTTCTAAATCTTCATTTGCAAAGAATAAATCACTTTGGAAACAAGGCAAAGGTGTGTGTGTGTGTGTGTGTGTGTGTGTGTGTGTTTCCATGTATGTATCCTTTTTTTTTTTTTCAGATGATGAGGCTCCAAGGTGGAAACACCTATGGAAATAAAGCATCAGAGGCAAAAACACCCATGGAGGCCAGTGCACATACTTCAGATAACCCAAAGTTTTAACATAGTGCCGAGGAGCTCTGGTGTTAGGAGAAACGGTGCTCATGTCATTTCTCTCAGATTCTAAGCGTGGGCAAGTCTCTGCTGGCCATTTCCTAGACATTTGATTCATCTTTGCAGTTTGAATGAGCTACTGAGGGTGCTCATAAAGCATGCCCCAGAACACACCTTCTCCCACACATCAGTGAATCAGATCCCTTCACAGATGTATAAAATTCAGTTCAATAAAATCATGTGCCCACCATACACAGTCACCAGAAAAGAACAAGGCAGCTTCTCAGGCAGTCTTCTCGCCCTCTCTGTGTGGTTGCTCCTGGGAGCAAGATTTTATTGGGGGTCAAAATACTCCAGGAAAAGGAATATGTAAGATGCATATTGTCCAGCTTCATGTCTGCCTTAGCAGCTCTGATGCTGAGTCACACTGAGAGGCCTTCGCAATCTTAGTGAAGCAAAAGCTTTGTCATGTTTCCCAGGCTCCATGATGTTTTACACTTGTACTCCCTATATGGTCTGTCAACATTAGAGCCCACCTGCCTGTAAGTAAGGCAGGGCTCTGTCACAGACTCAGTGTGCAGCTCTGACTATCAGCTTTCCCTTTGTGAAATATCTCTCTTGTAAACTGAAGGAGTCAGTGTAGCTCATAGCTATCCAATGCATTTTCTTTTTTTGTTGTTGTTGTTTTGGTTTTTTGGTTTTTGGGTTTTTTTTTTTTTTTTGAGACAGGGTTTCTCTGTGTAGCCTCCTAGAACTCACTCTGTAAACCAGGCTGGCCTCAAACTCAGAAATCCACCTGCCTCTGCCACCCAAGTGCTGGGACTAAAGGCGTGTGCCACCACCGCCCGGCCCCAATGCATTTTCCATGTGGTGCATTAACTTAGAAGAACAGATCTCGGAGGTGGAAGGATTAAGGTGGGACCAAGGCTGGGAATCAATCAATAGGAAACTGCCAGAGGCAGAGAAAAAAAGGGCTCTGTTTAGTGAGAAGTCACACACAATTCAACTTGAAGCTTATATAGGCTAATTTTTTTTTTTAATGCTAGTGATTTGTAATTTGGAGTGTTTCTGTTTTCCCTGGATTAGGTTTGTTAACTGAGGGACTTGGGAGTTCGATAGCTTGGCAAAGTGCATGCCATACAAGCACAGAGACATCTATTCCCAGTACCCATGTAAAAAACTGGTCATTGTGGCAAATTTTTGTAATCCAAATACTGGGGAGGCAGAAACAAGTATATCCAGGGGTATCACTGGATAGCCAACCTACCTAAGTTCCAGGTCAGTTACAAAAGGAGGGAGAATTATTCTAAAGGTTGACCTATCATCTCCAGGTGCACATACACATGTGTATATAAGTACACAGGCAAACATACATGTACACATGTACGTACTTGCACATATACAACACACATAATTTTTAAACTTAAATAATTTTTTAAAAAATTATTTATTTATTTTTACCAGGCAGTAGTGGCATATGTCTTTAATCCCAGCACTTCAGAAGCAGAAGCAGGTATATCTCGAAGAGTTCCAGACCAGTCTAGTATATAGAGTGAGTTCTAGGACAGCCAGAGCTACAGAGTGAAACTGTGAGTCAAAAATAACATGTATTTGATTATGCTTGTGTGTTGTTTGCACAAATAATGCATGAATATTTGTGTATTATGTGTATATAGTGTTCAGAGAATCCATAAGAAAACATTGGATCCCCTAGGAGGTATAGACAGTTGTTAGCTGTGATATGACTGGAGGGATTATGACACCTTTCATAATGTTCTCACGCTTCCCACAAAGGCCATCTTTACTCTCTGAAAAGCAGAGATGCTTTCTGTCTCCAAACCTCTTCAGTGCTAGACTTTGCCAAAAGTGTAAGAAATTCTGGAGAATTCACACGCGCGCGCACACACACACACACACACACACACACACACACACTTGGGAGACAGGAATAAGTCAATGTGGTCTAATCTGCCCCTTATACTAATGTAGTCCTATCCCCAAGCACAACCACTGCAGACTGGCCAGCCTTCAGGGACACAATGTTCTTTCCATGTCTGTACCTTCACACCAGCTGTTGTCATGTCTTCCTATTATCTCCCCTGTCTCCATCAGATAAATGCAGTTCTGCTAAGATCTGGATCAAATACTGTCACTATGTCTTAGGAGCATTCAAACGTACCCGGAACGGCCTGCAGAATGGATTTCTTTCCTTTTCCCTCGTTACCAAGGGCAACATCACAGTATAGCACGACCCAGTCAGTGGATGTGTGGCAGATCTCTAAGTAGCCTTATCTCTTCAACTGTACAACACACATTTACATCCTGTGTGATTATATCTCACAGACATAATAGAGTAATGTGGTTAGGGAGATGAACTCAGGGTCCAGACAATCCGGTTTTCAGTTCCAGTTTTGTCACTACCTTCTTGAATGAACAGGGCCTCTGGAAAGCATGTGAACAGTTACTCAGTCCCCTCCGTAAAATAGAGATCACAATACTCATCTCAAAGGGCCATTTTAGAAATGAGGTGAGAATGCCACCTTCAGAGCACAATGTCTGAGATGCAGCAAATGCTCAATCAGTTAGTGAGCCCTCATATTCTTGCACAGAGTCTGGCACATAGCACACGGGTGAATAGTACTTCAGGGAGTATATAAACACAGTCAGGCCTTAGCAGCTCAGGTTACTGGGAAGTCAGGACGAGCTAGGGTAGTCAAGGAAGCTACTGCCTTTTGACCTCATCATTGTCTCTCGTATCCTATCTTTTCTTTTAGGACCTGCCTCACTCCATGTAGTTGTTACATAGAGTGTTGAGTTGTCAGGTATTGGTGCTTCCCAACAGACTAAGCTCTGCAAGTGTGGTGGTTTGAATGAGAAGTGCCCCCCATAGTCTTGGGCTTCTGAACACTTGGTCCCTAGCTGGTTGTGCTGTTTGCGGAGATTGAAGAAGGATAATCTTGTCAAAGAGTGCTGTCACTGGGTGTGGCTTTGACAGCATAAGGTCTTCCCCTCCTTGCAGTTTGCCCTCTCTGCTTCATGCCTGAGGTTCATCACGTGAATTCTCTCATCTTGCTGCTCCAGCTGCCACATCTGCTGCGACCTGTGGGGCTTCCACCACCCCATGGATTCTAACTCTCTAAAACTGTAAACCAAAGATCAACTCTTTCTTCCACAGGTTGCCTCTGGTATGATGTTTATCACAGCAGCAGAAAAGTAACTAATAAAATGAGACAAGAAACTACTAGTGGTGTTTTTGTTTTTTTATTAGATGTTTTCTTTATTTACAATATCTCCT
>NC_045030.1:41645616-41654833 GCF_008632895.1 Mastomys coucha
GTGGAGCAGTCTCTGGATTGTCCTTCCTTTAGTCTCTGCTCCATAGTTAGTCTCTACAACTCCTTCCAGGTGTTTTTGTTTTTTAATCACATTCCCCAACCTAGACCAGAGCCATGAAGTAGGTGCTCCAAAATTGGCAGTCAATTGTCAAACAAGCGAGAGAAAATTCAGAAATGATGTATGATTTGGATGGCTTTGAAGAACACTTATTTTAGTCCTAGCCACTTAGGAGGGAAGTTGAGACAGGAAAGTCATGAGTCCAGAGCCAACCTGGGCTACAGAGGGAAATTATCTCTCAAAAACAAACAAAACAAAATACGCCACAAAGTGTAGATTGATGAAGTAGACCAAAACAGTTTCTAAATGAGCGAAACCCTGGGAAACTCCTGCATGTACAAGGCATTTAGTGACAGGCTGGAGAGGGAAGAGTTGTAGGCAGCAAATAGATTCACTTAATAAGAAAAGCAAGAGACTGTCACTCTGTTTTAAGAGGAGAGGACTGTAATTTGGAAAGGCAGGTGGTGAGTTCCCTTGAACAACAGACTGTTTAGGAACTCATTCTATTGGTTCTGCAGGTCTGGCTTTTACTATTCTTAATAATGTGCAAATAGTCCTGGAAAGGCATATATTAATATTCAAGTATAATGGTGTATAAGTTAATTGCTGTTTGCCTTACAGAAAATTCTGCAGGAAGGGAAAGTGACCATTTCAATAGGCTGCTCAAAAGAGAAAATAATGACAACAAACCTTACTCATCTCCAGGGTTCATGAACCTGAACTCCAAACTGTTTAGAGTTTGCTTCAGGAGTTGGAGAGATGGCTCAGTGGGTGAGAGCACTGACTGCTCTTCAGAAGGTCCTGAGTTCAAATCCCAGCAACCACATGGTGGCTCACAACCATCCATAATGAGATCTGATGCCCTCTTCTGGAGTATCTGAAGACAGCTACAGTGTACTTACATTAAATAGAGTTTGCTTCACCACAGAATGTATCTTTGTGAAAGTACAAGCTGTAAGTATGGATGATGTGTATGATAAGGGGAGGATTTTATTTATTTATTTACATCCCAAATGTTGTCCCCCTCACAGAGCTCCTTCCATGACCCCTCTCTTCACCTCTGAGAGGGTGCTCCCTCCCTAGTATCCCCCCACCCTGGGGCATCAGGTCTCTGCAGGACTAGGTGCATCCGCTCCCATTGAGGCTAGACATGGGGGTCTTCTGCTACATATGTGCCAGGGGCCTCAGACCAGCCTGTGTATGCTCTTTGCTCTTTGGTTGATGCCTCAGTCTCTGAGAGCTCCCAGGGGTCCAGGTTAGTTGACACTGTTGGTCTTCCTGTGGGGTTGCCATCTCCTTGATTTCCCCACTCAATATTGTTTATTATTTCTTGGTGTCCAGAAGGTAAAGTTTAATGTAGATATGCCAGTCAATTGTTTTCATTCATGGTTTCATTGAAACACTTCACTAGGCAAAAATCAGGTGGATAATCTTTTTAAAACCCTTACCTTTTATGCATGTAAATTTTATTTCAATGTATGGTGTGATTATTTTCCCCATTTGTAATCATTTTAGCAACATTTACCAAATAATTTCTCTGATTGTTCTGCACCTTATACTTTCATGCATGTGTTCACAACCACAGTCTTGTTTTGTTTCGAGGCTGCCTGTTCTCTTCCATTGAACTGCAGTACTATCAAAACTTTTTTTAAAGTTGTTGTCTCATAGTACATATAACAGAAATACTTGGGGTTTTCTTTTTTGCAGCTTTTTGTTAGCTATTTGTTAATTTGGTTTCCCACACAACTAATATAATTATTTTGTTAGGTAACTGCTTTACCTTGGGAGCTCATTCAAGTTACACCCCTGGGGGCTAATTCCCCAACTTTGATCATGAGATAAGTTTGTTTTCTTTTATGTATATGGGTGTTTCACCTGCATATATATCTATGCACCACTTGTATGCCTGGCTCCTGAAAGAGACCAGAAGAGGGTACTGGATCTCATGGAACTGAAGTTCATGTTGGTTGTGAGCAGCCACGCGAGTGCTGGGAACCAAACCTTGGTCTAACCACTGAGGTTCTCTCTCCAGTCCCATAAGACAACCTATTTAAAAAGATTTTCTGGCTTCATAAGAAGCCAACTTCCTCTGCCTTCATGTCATTATTAGTTACTACAGAGTAGAGAGAGGAAAATTATTTTGGACATGTCTGAAAAACTGAAGTGGAAAGGAACCATTTACCATGCCAATCATGTTCCGAGTCTATTTTTCTGTATCTCTAAAGCTGAGTTACTCTCTAAGGTGGCATCATTTCTTTATCTATATTTTATTATTTAACATCATGGAATTACACATTGACAATGTTTTCCATGTTGTCTCTGTCTGTGAATGTAACTAATTGCTTAATTACTCTGATCCTCAGAGCCAGACATTTTGCATATTGAGGTCACAGTAGGTAATCAGTAATTGAAAGCTATATAATAGTTCTGGGAAGCATAATTGCTACAGTCAGACTTCTTGGGCTTAAATCTTTATTACGTTATTTCTGATTTTTACTTACTTGCTTTTGTTTTGTTTGTTTCTGTTTTTGTTGTTTGTTTGGTTTTGCTTGTGTAGTTTTTAATAATGGCCTTGCTTTGTAGCCCTAAACAAATTCTCAGAATAAGAAATACAAATGGGCCAGGTGGTGGTGGCGCACATCTTTAATCCCAACACTTGAGAGGCAGAGGCAGGCGGATTTCTGAGTTCGAGGCCAGCCTGGTCTACAGAGTTAGTTCCAGGACAGCCAAGGCTACACAGGGAAACCCTGTCTCGAAAGAAAAAAAGAAAGAAAGAAAAGAAAAGAAAAAGAAATACAAA
This sequence comes from Mastomys coucha, assembly GCF_008632895.1. Taxonomy (NCBI): domain Eukaryota; kingdom Metazoa; phylum Chordata; class Mammalia; order Rodentia; family Muridae; genus Mastomys; species Mastomys coucha. The sequence continues at coordinate 41,648,474 of NC_045030.1, forward strand.
TGGCTGAGAACTATTTTTGAAAAGTGTTCACCATTATTCTTAGCCATTGGAAATGCAAATTAACTGTTTGAGATTATCCCAGCAAGGATAGGATCAAACAATAAATGAAGACAAATGCTGATGTGGATTAGGGAAAGGAGGAACACTTATTTGCTATTGGTTGGAGAGCAGATTAGTACAGCCACCATGGAAGTGAGCTAGGAGGTTCCTCAGAAAGCTAGGAATAGATCTACTACATCATGCAGCAATACCACCCAATGAACCTACCATACAGATACCTGCTCATTCACATTCATCGCAGTTCTATTCCCAATAACCAGGAAATGGAAACAATCTAGGTGCCCATCAACCAATGGATGGATAATGAAAATGTGCTACATATACATAATGTAATTCTATTCATCTGTAGAGAAAAGTGAAATTATGATATTTTCAGGTAAATGGATGGAAGTGAAAAATATTATACTAAGTCTAGGTAACTCAGACTCAGAAAGACAAATATTGCATGTTCTCACTCATATATGGCTTAGTGTCGCATCTTTAGATGGATACTTGGGGAGGGGGAATTGATGGGGAGGGGAAAGATAGATTTTATGTAAGGGAAAACATTCTTTTAACAAACAGCCAAATACTCCCAGTCAATGGCTCCTGAAAGAATGAGAATCAGTGTTTTCCAGGGACAAGACTTCTGATCAGCTATCCAGTTCCAAATGGTTAATCCTAAACACAGTACATGTGAGAAAGATTAAATAGACTCAGTAAGTTATAAATGTGTGTGTGTGTGTGTGTGTAAAACAATAATAATTACCGAAGAAGAGGTCATGAATTGGAAACAGAGTGAGGAGGGAAAAGAAAGAGTTGGAGAGGGGAGAAGAAAGGGAAAAATGACACAAATATAGCCTGGTATAGTGGTACACTTCTTTGATCCCAGTACTCAAGAGGGATGCGGCAGTAGGATCTCTGAGTTCAAGGCCAGCCTGGTCTATATAGTGAGCTCCAGGACAGCCAGGGCTACATAGTAAGATACTATGTCACACACTGAGACACACAGATACACAACAAATGCAATCATAGTGTTCTCATGTATGAAATTCTCAAAAGAAAGTTTAACATTGCTTATTAAGCCAGGTATGGTGGCCTATACATTTAATCCCAGCACTTAGAAGGCAGAGATAGGTGGATCTCTGTGAAATTAAGGCCATATATATCAAGTTCCAGGTCAGTCAAGGATACACAGCAAGACCCTGTCTGAAAAAGTTTTGCATGATAAAATAAATTTTAAAATAGCTTCACAGATGGTTTACAGCAGCATTATTTCTTCATATTTTAACTTTTTGAGAATGTATTAATTATTATTGATACATATACACATGTAAACTTGTAAACACCACCTACTGAGTACATTTAGTGTTACTCATATCTATATGTATTAGGGCTAACTTCAAATTAGATAATCTATTGCTGGAGAAGACTGCTTTGCCCTCTCTCAACCATTAATTGTCTGTGGCTCTTGCTCTAAGTGAGGCCTTGTGAAAGTTTCCTTTTCCACATCAGCATGTCAGTTGGTGATGTCCTTGTTCTGGCCTTGGTCAGGCAATCATGTTATTGAGATTTCTGCCGCTTCTCTGTCAGATACAGAGGATACTATCTCCTAGCAGACATCCTGTTCTTCTGGCTCTCAGAATTTGTCTACTCCCTCTTTAGTTCTGTTCCCTGACCTTGAGGTGTAGGAGTTGTGTTATAGATGTATCCGTTCAGGCTGAGTCCCCTTGCTCAGTTGTTCTGTGATTTTTGACCAGTTGTAGCTTCTGTAATAGTCTGTCTGCTGAAAAGAAAAGTTTCTTTGGTAAGGAATGAGGTACCCTCATCTGTGAGTCTCAGAATAAGTTTAAAGTCCGAAACTGTACTGGCATAGGGACACAACAATAGTATTTTCCCCCTGTAGGGTCCATGCCTCACCAGCCACAGGTAGTTGGCTAGATTTACAGTACATACCAGGCATGAATTCTCTCCTCTGGTGTGGGCCTTATGGACAATTAGAATGCTGTTGGTTACCTCTGGGGTATAAATGCGATATTGCACCTTTTAGTATATCTTGCTATTCTGGTCATTGTTGTGCTTTGTAGGCTCTGTAGCTGGGTAGGACTGCTGATTGCTCTTCTCCTTTAGCAGCTTGCATAGCTCCTTCTGGTACTATGAGAACTAGTCCTCAGAGAGGAAGCTTCCAAGTCGTTCCACCTCCAAGTTTGGTGTCCGAAGTGTGTAGTCTTTATCAATAGAGTATTACCTTCAATTTCTGGGAGGCAAGTGAGAGCAATGGCATTAGCCTATTTTGGGAGTCACTTGGGCTCATCTGACCAACAACTCAAAAGGTTTCTCCTGCCTAGCATTGGGACTTTTGGTTTTCAAGACAAGAGTTTCTCTGTGTACCAGCCCTGCCTCTCCTGGAACTCTTTGTAGACCAGGCTGGCCTTTAACTCACAGAGATCCAACTTCCTCTGAGTGCTGAGATTAAAGGTGGGAACTACCATACCCGGCTGTTTGGGGGGAGGGGGGCATTGATATTTTTTGTCTATGGCTTTGGGGAGTGGGAGCACTCTGTGTGTGTGTGTGTGTGTGCGTATGTGTGTGTGTTATATGAGTTACTGTATGTGCAGATACATGTGCATATGTGTATATGGAGGCCAGGGGCTCAATGTCAGAGTATCTTCCTCCATCACACACGACCTTAATTTTTGAGGCAGTCTCTCTCATTGAACATGAAATTCACTGAACGGCTAGCAAGTCCCCAGGATCCTCCTAGCTCAGCCTCGCCAGCCATGGGATATTAGGCAATGGGCTATTAGGCTTTTTACATGAGTTGTGGGAATCTGAATTCAAGTATTCATGCTTCTTCTTCTGTCAGGCACTTTGACTGTGCCATCTCTCCAAGCCCAAGACATGGTTATTTACAGTCTGGAAATCTGCTAAGATACACTTTTTTTCAGCAAAGCTAAGAAGGTGGCTTCAATAAACCTACTAATTTGAAAACACGTATCTGTGTTAAACACGCACAGTTTTTGTTCTTGTCATTCTCTCAAAAATACAGTATAATAGGATTCATTATAGTTACTATTCATAAAAGAAAACAGGAATAATTAAACAAAATAAATCAAGGTGAAACATATCATGATATCTTCTATTGTCCTTAAAATTATTTTTATGAATAATTTTAGTTACCCATAAAACTCTACCAAAGGAATGTTGAGAGATAACTGGCAGGCTAGATAATTGTGTGTATAACTTACTAGCTTTATAATCTTGGGCTATCTACCCAGCTTTTCTCTACCTTCACTTACTCATCTGCAGGATGGTGTAATAGTAAGGATAATTTTATAATGGATCTTAGAATAGTGCCATATATATTTATATATATTAACTGGCATGTGTATGTATTACCTATATTAACTCTACCTATATTAACTGGTGTGTGTGTGTGTGTGTGTGTGTGTGTGTGTGTGTGTGTGTGTGCACGTGTGTTGGGCACCAGAAAAAAAGAAATAGAGAAATGACAGTAATCAACCCCAGTGTGACCACATCTCATAACTAATGCCATGAGTATTTGGAAGCAGTTTGTGACCACAGTGGTGGGTCAGCTTCTCTGAAGTATAGCTCTGGTGTTCTGTTCTGGAAGTCAGTAGTTTCCTGATTGTTCAACTTCGAACATAATGCCAAGGTTTGTAAAATATTATCAAGTCCTTGTGCTGGATCCTGTTCTCCTTGAAACAACCAAACAGTTTGCATTTCTTCTCAGTAAGAACTAAACGACAATGTTAACTCCAAGCAAGGCAGGCACCTTTAAGAGCAACCTTCCTCACTGACTCAACTTCAGGGTCATTTATTTCACTTTTCAGCTAAATCTTTATGGTACAAGTTGAGCATGCCCACAGGTTTTCCTATGTACTATTTTGACCTGAGCAACATGTGTTCCATGCCCTTAAGTAAGCATACCCCAAAACATATCTCACATCTTTCCTTCTTAAATAACAACCGTAACTGAGCATGCTTGGGAATGAGCCCACCTCTGAAATATTTTTCCTATATTTAAATGTCCAGAATCCCCAGATAAAAACCTTATGCTTCATTTGTTCAGAAAATATTATAAAAATCACTGCATGCTCTTTCTTTCTCTATACTTTGATTTCATGGTTATGTTGTTTTGGGCTTTGTACTCACCAAAATGTGAACTTGTTGCCTTCAGTTCTGATAATAGGGATGAAATAAAACATTCTGCTTTTTATATATAAAAATATTGATGCTTATTGATTTTAAGTGTAAGTGAATGTATTTAAGACATGGAGCCCAGTGGTAAGATCAGGGTAAAAAGTTTAAGCAACTGGCTTACACTTATATAAATAATATGCTAAGCCACAGGGACAAATACAATTGCCTGAGATAACAATGAGAACAGATGCTGTCCTATGAGATACATCTGGGCACTCCAACATTTCACAACCTAGAAAAAGAGATAAAAATTGTGGTGATGATTAAAGAGTAGCCAGGACGGGTGCAGGGAGGTGGAGAGAGAGAGACAGAGAGAGAGAGAGAGAGAGAGAGAGAGAGAGAGAGAGAGAGAGAGAGAGAGATGCAAAGTGACTGAAACCTAAAGAAGAATGGTAGAGAGGCAGTAAAGTGGTGCCTTAGTTAGGGTTTCTATTACTTCAACAAAACACCATGACCAAAAGGAACTTGGGAGGAAAGGGTTTATTCATCTTACACTTCTACACCACAGTTTATCATTGAAGGAAGCCAGGAGAGGAACTCAAACAGAGTAGGAACTTGGAGGGCGGTGCTGACGCAAAAGTCATAGAGGAGTGCTGCTTACTGGCTTGCTCCCAATGGTTTGCTTAGCCTGCTTTATTATAGAACTCAGGAACACCATTCCATGGATGACACCACCCACAATCTATTGGGCCCTCCCCATCAATCACTAATTAAGAAATTGTTCTACAGCTGGATCTCATGGAGGTATTCCCTGAACTGAAGCTACTTTCTCTGTGATAACTCTAGCTTGTGTCAAGTTGACACAAAACCAGCCAGTACAATTGACCCCTTGTCAACTTGACAAACAAGCACAACACTATTAAGCCTCAACCCTCACTTTTTTTTTTTTCAGAGACAGGGTTTCTCTGTGTAGCTCTGGCTGTCCTGGAACTCACTCTGTAGACCAGGTTGGCCTCGAACTCAGAAATCCGCCTGGCTCTGCCTCTCAAGTGCTGGGATTAAAGGCATGCACCACCACTGCCCGGCAATCCTCACTTTTTTAGTCATCCCCAAGATCTAAATAACTTTAAAAGTCCCATAGTCTTTACACATTCAAACATATTAAAATTGCAGCCCCTTGAAAATATCCAAATCTCTTTTAAAGTCCAAAGTCTTTTACAATTGAAAGTCTCTCAACTGGGGGGTGGGGACAGGAGTGTAGCCCTAAGTGCCAGCAGAAAGAATGGAAACGGGCAACCTCGGGAAATAGGAGGTGGGGAAGTGGATCCTCTAGAGTGTACCAGAGACCTGGGAGGTGAGAGACTCAGGACTCAGAGGGAGGGACCTTAGATGAAATGCCCAACAGTGGGGAGAGGGAACTTGTAGAGCCCACCTCCAGTAGAAAGACTGGGCATCAAATGAGGGATGGGGTTGCCATCCCACAGTCAAAAACTCTGACCCAGAATTGTTCCTGTCCAAAAGAACTGCAAGGACAAAAATGGAGAAAAGACTGAGGGAAAGGAGGTTCAGTGATAGGCCCAACTTGGGATCCATTTCAAGGGGAGGCTCCAAGGCCTGACGCTATTACTGATGCAGTGCTGTGCTTACAGACAGGAGCCTAGCATGGCTGTGCTCTGAGAGGCCCAACAAGCAGCTGACTGAGACAGAAGCAGAGACTTACACCCAGCCAATGGATTGAAGTCAGGAACCCCTGTGGTTGAATTAGGGAAAGGCTGGAAGAAGCTGAGGAGGAGGGCAGCCCCATAGGAAGACCAGCAGTCTCAACTAACCTGGATCTCTGAGATCTCTCAGACACTGAGCCACCAATCAAGCAGCATACACAGGCTGGTCCAAGGCCTCCCCCACCCTGACACATATACAGCACTACCTGACATGAGGCCCCCAACACACAAACAGCAGAGGACTGCCTGGTCTGGCCTCAGTGAGAAAAGACACACCTAATCCTTGAGAGACTTGAGGCCCCAGGGAGTGGGAAAGTCTGGTGAGGTGTTGAGAGCATTCTCTTGAAGAGAGGGGGAAGGAGGAATGGGATGAGGAACAGTGGGAGGGCAGATGGGGGGGTAACAACTGGATTGTAAAAAATATATTAATTTTAAA
>NC_045030.1:41655742-41656846 GCF_008632895.1 Mastomys coucha
TTTAAAATAGAGGAGACACTTGAGCACGTATCTGCACATCGGTATGATGAAATAAATCCAATAGAATGGAATGGAAAGAGAATACCCTTGGGAGCCTTGAGTTTGAGAGTATGTGAGACAAATAAATGTGGAGTTCAAGGGCCAGGCCCTCAGCTGGAGAACAGTCTCTTTACTCTGCCCAGAAGGAAAACAAGGAGCATAAATATAGATATAGTCAGTAGATTTGGGAGGGAAGACCCCAGATCTGCTTTCATAATGAAATGAAATGGGAGAGTATCAGTTGAGTACGAGAACAGAGAACAATTGGAGATTTGAAGGGTGTCCCAGAGGATGAGGATAAGAGAAGGAACTGCAACCACAAAGTGCAACTGTTGGACAGCACAATCTGCTTTTGAATTATGGTGAAAATTTTCAAGTAAGCCCCTCTCCATTCCTTATCTCTGGGTAGTCACTGATCTGCATCCTAAAATTTTTTGCAATAAATAATATGCACATTGCCCCATATTATTTTCTATTTTGCTGCTATCTTTCTAATTTAATTTTTCATTGTCTATTGTTAATACCTAGAAAGAGAATTGATGCTTATACCCATCTTGCATTCTTGAACATTGATAATGCACCCATCGGCTTTTATTTATGTATTAGTAGCTTGTGCATACAAATCCACCGGATTGTCTTCATACATGATCATGCCACTTGTAAGTATAAAAGGTTGCTTACCTTTCCAATTTTGTTTTATGGATTTTATTTTGATGGCTTTGAGAGTTGCTGCATTTATGTCCTTACCATGTCTGTTTTACTATTTCCATTTCCTTGTTTTAAATAGTTTTAAGATTTGTTACAGTTAGGATCATATGTAAATTTTACTTCTTTCTTTTTTAAAAATTTATTTGCATATGTATGAATGCTTTGCCTTCATGTATGTCAGTGCACTACATGCAACCCCGGTGCCCAAGGCGGTCTTGGATGTGTGATCTTCCATTGGAACAGAGTCAAATAACCTGGGGTCAGACTCTTAAAGAAGACTAGTTCTAGCTTTTTAAAGAACCTCCACTCTGAGTTCCATAGTAGCTGCACCAGTTTGCGCACACACACGGAGTGAAA
>NC_045030.1:41656856-41670786 GCF_008632895.1 Mastomys coucha
GTAGTTTTCATGTGCACTTCCCTGGTAACTCAAGATGTTAAACTTTAAAAAAGAAATGTTCCTTGGCCATTTGCATGTTATCTTTTTGTGAACTGTCTGTTTAGTTCCATGCAGCATTTAAAAAGATTAAATTTAAATTTTTTAAAAGTTCATATATGTGTACTGTGCTTCCATCCTTTCTCCATTTCCTCTTCTTCTTCCAATCTCTTCCCAATTCCACTCACATTCCCTCTCATTTTTAATTCAGTTCTTTTCTGGGTGTTTAGGGTTTTTTTTTTTTTAATTCTTTGTATATACTAGATACTACAACTCTTTCAGATGAACAGCCAGTAAGGATTTTTCTCTACTTGTAGGCTCCCTTGTCACTGCAGTGATGGTGTTCTGTAGAGAAGTGCATTATTTGCGTAAGGGCACATTTATTAATCATTAGTCTTAATTCCTGTGCTGTTAGGGTTATGCTCAGAAAGTCGTTTTCTGTGCCAATAAATTCAACAGTATCTCTTTTCCCCTTTAATCAGATCCAGGGTATGAGCTTTATGTTGAGATCCTTTATCCATTCAGAGTTGAGTTTTGTACAGGGTGATCAATCAGCAATAAAAGAAGCAATAAACATTTTATTGAGCCACCTATTCATGAGCAGGTCATACCGGTCTCCTTCCCTTAGACTATAGAAGATGCCCACTGTATTCCCTGTGGAGCAGAAATCTCTCTACTGGCTTCACTACATCTTCTTCATGTCACTATCCAGTCTGACTGTGTGTTGATAGGTGACTTAAATAAAATGGGAGAGAACATCAACTTTCTCCAAAGTCTATTGGGGTTCTTGTAATAAATCAGGTGGCTTTAGAGGCATGAGCTTGTATGTGGTTAATCAATTCTATTCAATGTGTCTAACTTGAAATCTGGGATGGTAATTCTTCCCACAGTTTTTGTTCTTGTTGTTGTTCATGATTGCTTTGGCTATTCTGGATCTTTTGTGCTTCCATATAAAATTTAAGATTATTTTTCTTCATCTGGTGGTGACTTTAAGGTGTCTTTAAGCCCAGAACTTGGTAGGCAGAGGCATACAGGTCTCTGTGAGTTCAAGGCCAGCCTGGTCTACACTACATGGAGAGTCCAGGACAGCCAAGGCTACACAGAGAAACCATGTCTTGAGAAACAAAACAAAACATATTTTTTTTTAATTTCTGTAAAGAATTGTGTTGAATCTTGTCTGATCACACTGGCATGTCACTGGTATTGTTATTATGTCAATCTTGTTCAGGTCAATCATATTATTGAAGGTTCCTGGGTACATCCTCCCTGTTATTTCTAAGGGACTAGATCTAGCACCCGTAACTCTATAGTACAGAAAAATAGAGTTAACTAGTTGCTTTGGTGATCCTGCCACAAAGATAGAAAAATTAAGGAAGAAATCTTTCTCTTCCATTAATTCTAAGTGTTCCCAGTTGATGGATGTATTAGTCAGCATTTTCTTATTTTAAGAAAATACCTAAAATAGGCATCTTATAAAGAAAAGATATTTACTTAGAGATTCAGAGCTTGAGTCAGGCATTTACACATTCCTGATGAGGACTTTGTCAGCTGCATCACATGATGGCAGGAGTGTGTGTGTGTGTGTGTGTGTGTGTGTGTGTGGTCTCTCCTCATGGAGCCATCAGCTTTCAATTATTAGAACTCCATTTCAATGACCTTACCTTAATTACTTTCTAAACATTGTGGGCAGATTAAGTTTCTATCCTCTTAAACACCTTAAAATGGGAATTACGTTTCAAAAAAATCAACCCTTGGGAGACATTTAAATTGTTTACAATCCTTAGCAATGATATTGTGGCATATATGTGTGTGTGTGTGTGTGTGTGTGTGTGTATACACATATATGTATTATAAAGGCATTGAGTGTGTGTGTATGTGTGTATGTGTGTGTGTGTGTATATACACATATATGTACTATAAAGGCATTGAGTGTGTGTGTATGTGTGTATGTGTGTGTGTAGAAATCCACAGAAGCACTAGGAACTGAGAAATTGGTCTTTGATGCCCTACTGCCCATACTTCTTTGATGTTCTCTCCCATTTTATTTAAGTCACCTATTCCTGGGCTACCCTACCTGTTTCTTTCTCCTAGACTACAGAAGATGCCCACTGTGTGCCCACTGTGTGCCCTGTGGAGCACAAATCCCTCTATTTGTTTCACTATTTATCACCTCTATTTGGATGACAGTGGTTATGAATGGGTTAATATGAATCAAAAAGGCCCAGTATTGCTTTAGCAAACCGCTGTGTTTCCTAGGCAACACAATGCCTGCATTTCTCCTGTTTGTTCTTGTTCATAAAAGTCCCTATGGAGGGAATGGTGAAAATATTAACATTGGCCACCACTCAAGCCCTTGCTCTTCCCTTCCCCTCCCCTGCACTTGACCTTTGTCTCCTACTGCATGGAAAATATTGAGCCAGTGAAGTGTGAATTCTAAAAACCTTAGGGGTCTCTCCTTCATTAAAGGATGAGCTATGATCCTTTGTCTTATCTTTTGATTCCATCCTCTGCTGTCTCATTTCACGCCACAGGGCTGAACAGTACCCCCCTTCCCCCTTTCCTGTGTATTCAGTCTCTAAGCAACTAGAAGCTCTGTTGCTGTAGCCTAAATCTATTACAGCTTACAGAAAAACAAAAATCAAACCACAAAATCTATCTTCCCTCTCAGCCCCACCTTTAAGTAAGTATTTAGTTCATTTATGCTGCCATAACAGAAAAATACAGACAGTGTAATGTATAAATGGCTGAAATTCTGGGAGCTGAAAAGTCCAAGACAGAAAAGACCTGAGTCATCCATCCATTGCAGAAGGAAATGTCGGAGAATCTTTGATTAGGAATCCATCTGTGTGGTAGGTAACATTAGTTCATGCATGAGAATGGCACCATTGTGGGCGGATTATGTCCCACTAAACCCTCTATCTTCCATCACCAGTACATTGAGGACTAAGTTTGGGGGAACGCTTCCAAACAAAAGCATCATGAAATAGTCGTTTCTGGGCCTGGCAGGGCAAATGCACTCATGAACTCACAACCACTGTGGGTTCCTACAATATCAAGCCAGTCAATACTCCAGCATAGATAAGGGAGGTGCTCCCAAGACACCATTCCAAACTAAGCAGCTTGTTGGCAAATAATGAACATCTTCTGAGGAAAAATCAAGCTAGTTTTCTTCAGTGGTGGGGCCAAACACAGATGACTAATGGTCCAGTGAAAATCCTACAGCCATTCACATACATAGAGTAATCATTGGGCTAAGTGGGCTACTTTATTTTTTTTTAAAGACATAGAAGACATGATGTTGTAAGGAAGATAGAGGCTGGGGGAGGGATGTCTTGAAGGAATTGGAGAGAATGAGTAGGATCTAAATACATCATATTCTCCATGAAATGGCCAAAGAATGTGTGATGATAACAAGATTATTTTAAAAAAAAACAACAGTATCAAAATTCTCAAACACAAATTTTAGAGAACAGATCTCAACTCTTGCATCCCACTCACTCCTGAGGACCCTCAGTAGCAGGCTTTTTCTTCCCATGTCATATGAAAATTTGACTCTGGCGCAAGTAGCCTGGGCTTCTTAACTACCTAGAATAATCTTCATGGTCATGTTTCTTGCTTCATTTGCACAACACTGTGAACCTCTCCTTCTTCACTTTCTTTCTGTCAAACCACACATCCTGGAGATGGCTCAGTGGTTTAAGAACACTTATTGATTTTGCAGAAGCTCTGAGTTTGAGTGCTGCCTTACACCCAAGGAGCCAATACCCTGTTTTGGCTTCCCTGGGCACTGTATGCATAGAATACACAGACAAATATGCAGGCTAAATACCCATGAGACTGAACTGAAAATAAATAAATTCTTAAAACAAAATACCGTGTTGGTTCTTTTGTTCTGTCTACAGCCCGCCAAAAACCTAGAAATTCCTAATAATGTAGATGAATAATGCAGCGCTGATACAGTATATGCTGGAGTTCACAAAGAAATAAACCTGTATTTTTGAACAGCTAATCTTTTTTGGGGGGGCGGGGTTCGAGACAAGGTTTCTCTGTGTAGTCCTGGCTGTCCTGGAACTCACTCTGTAGACCAGGCTGGCCTGGAACTCAGAAATCCACCTGCCTCTGCCTCCCAAGTGCTGGGATTAAAGGCATGTGTTACCACTGTCTAGCTGAAACTCTAATCTTGTTCTCTTTCATTTTCCATTTCTAACAGTCTTGAGGGAAATAAAACAAAACAAAGCAAAACATTTAAGTATCCTCTTAATTATACCACTAACCAAACAAAGGAAATGCAATAAAAGGCAATAGGGACAAGTGAGATTCCTTTAGGCATACCTGGGAAAGGCGGCAACTGCTACTCAATGCCAGCCAGTTGCCAAACAGTAATATAACATCAGATCCTCCCTCCCCCACTGCCATTTTGTTCTATTGAGAAGGGATTTATTGTGTTCTAGTTCAGGCTATTGATAAATAATCCTTCCTTCTGCCTCGGCTTCCCAAATGCTGAAATTATAGGTGTGGCTCAGCTTCTTTTTCTTAAGACATGCTAGAAATACAGGTTTTCTGAAAGGAACTGGTGTTTACATGTTTATATAAAGATGTCCCACCACAAAGAATGCAACACTGGTATATTATCTGAAGAGGAAATTACTTGAGAAGTGTAAGTTCAGAAGGGGCCATTTGGTTATTTGTTTTCCTTCAAGATGCAAGCCAAAAATAGTGTTTGAGGGTGCTGTGCATGGTGGTGCACACCTACCACCCCAGCATTCAGAAGGCAGAGGCAGAAAGATGGTGGTAAGTTCAAAGGCAATTTGGTCTGCATTCAGAGTTCAAGGCTACTCAAGGCTAGAGTGAAGCCTTGTCTTAGAAGAACAAAAGCAAGGGCTAGAGAGATTGTTTAACTGTTAAGAGCACTGGCTGCTCTTCCAGAGGACCCAGGTTCAAGCCCTAGAATCCACGTGATGACTAACAACAGCCTATAAATTCCACTTCCGCGGGATCTGACACTGCCTTCTGCTACAGATACCACACATGCAAGTCATGCATAGACATAAATGCAGACAAAATACCCATACACATAAAATAAAAAATTAAAAGCAAAAGAAGACCAAAAAAGTATTTGCAGAATGATGTTCTTCCAATATCAAGGTTTAAAAAGAAGATAGCCTTGGTCAACAGATATATATATATATATATATATATATATAGTCCTAAATATAATCTGTTTACTCCATAATGTTACTCCTATGTATGTTTTCAGGGCTGACCATTAAGCATTGAACAATTAATTGGTATGCTCTTCCCTGGGGAGGACCACTTTTTCCTGCTCCCAGCTTTACTCAGTTGCCTATAGTTTTTTGTGTAGGGTTGAGGCCTTCTGGGCATTTCAACATCTAGTTTGGCATGTCCATTGGTGTGCCATCTTTCTTCAGCTCAAGCTTGGATTGTCATGTTAGAGAGACTGTGTGTGTTCATGCAATCTCAATCAGTGAAGTTTGGAGTTTGAACATGAGTTTGAAGTAGAGGGTGGATATATGGGAGGGTTTGGAGGGTGGTAAGGGGAGGGAGATATGTAATTAAATTATAATCTTAAAGATAAACAAAAAGTTACTGGGTAGGAGAGATGACTGGGGGGTTAAGAGTGCTTACTGCTCTGCCAGGGAACCTGAGTTTAGTTCTTAGCACCCACATCACACAAGTTACAATCACTTGTACCTGAGGATCAACAGCCTCTTCTAGTTACCTTCACAAATGGAACTCTGTCTCTCTGTCTCTCTCCCCCTCCACCTCCCTCCACACACAAATAAACAAAAAGTCTAAATTTTTAAAAATAAAAGTTTTGTATGTTTCCCTTTTTAATCATCTCTTGGACTCATTAGTTTCTCTAGCTACAGCTAAAATGCCCATAAAAGAACTAAGGAAGAAGCATAGAAGATCTTTCTTACTTTTAAATTGAATCTTTTTTTTCTAATTGAAAGAACTTGAAAATCAAACAAACATGTGTTTGATTCATCCCTAACCACCAAGGCCAACAGTTTTCACCCTTGACTTAGCACAGAGTGCAATGAGCCTTGGAGAGACCTATGCCCTATGTGCTCTCTGTGATCTAGTTCAACACCATTGATTTCAGCTACCACCTACACAGGTTCCTATCACCTACCTTTCTTCCTCCAAACCAGACCTGTACCTGAGACACAACCCCAAATATCTGCCTGGGAACATTATTGGCTATCTTCAGTAGGATGTTCCTGTTGTCTGTGCTTGTACAGCACGAGTCTGTATGTGATTCATCTCAACACCATTGTCGGTGATTCTAATTCAGTAAGTTAGATATGCTACATACAGCAAGGTCTTGCATCTCTAGTGAGCTCCCGAGTAAAGCCAATGTAGTAAAGCCAGGTCTCAGGCTTTGAGGCATAGTTCCATTTAAATATGAAGTCTTGTCTGCAATTTTGCTCTTCCCCTCGTGTACTTTCTAAGTCCCCTCTACCCAGCTCTGTAACATGTGCCTTAGCTATCTTGGAATACAGATCCTCACTCTCACAACCTTGATGGGAGTCCCTCCCACCCCCTGCCACTTTCTCCTATGGTAAGGCTCCTCACTGATATCATTGTTCAGTGTCCACCTCTCTGATTACAGTCTTAATGCTCCGGTTAGCACAATGTTTCCAAAAAGGAAAAATGATCTCAAGGAGAGAACACAGGCTCTGGGTCCACACTGCTAGATTTAAATCCCACTTCTATCTCTCACTGACTATGTGACAAGAAATTCCTCCATGTATAATTCTCTTATACAGAATGAGATGATAATGTTACTCAGCTTGTGAAAGGGTATTAGAGAAATAGAGTGTTTATAGCATTCAATAACTGCATATTCTCTGAAATGTTGCATCATTCCTGCCTACAGCATGGTTGGAGTGTTGAGTGCAAAGAGATACTGGAGAGAAGTGAATAAGCCAGATCAGGAAGAGCTGGTTTCCTGGGAAACTGATGGAAAGTACTATATAAGAAATTTACTGCCGGGCAGTAGTGGCGCACGCCTTTAATCCCAGCACTTGGAAGGCAGATTTCTGAGTTCAAGGCCAGCCTGGTCTACAGTGTGAGTTCCAGGACAGCCAGGGCTACACAGAGAAACTCTGTCTCGAAGAATCAAAAAAAAAAAAAAAAATTACTGAGAAGTGTCCTATAACCAAAGGGGAAGGAAAATAAATACTAGGCAGTGGAAGAAGCTAGCCTGCCATGTATTCTCAGCTGAGCTTCCACTCCTCTCTCTCAGGGAGTGGGGCAAGAGAAAGAGGCTTTATATCCCCCATATTAACCATTTACTGCCTCCAGGCTGCACAGATAAAGAGGTGTGACTTGGGTTAGGAAGGTCTCTTCAACCCAGTGCAATCTCAGACTATCTACTTCCAGACTTGTGGCTGCCAATACTGAGAGCAATTGAGCAAGCAGAGACAGTGTGCTTGGATCCTGACTGGAGGTTGAAGGTGAAATCGGAATAGTGCAGCAGTTAGGTAAACCTTGCTTCAGACTTTGGACTTACTTTCACTGTCAACAGGGAGTAATTACAAGGTTTTTCCAGAATAGGGCAAGTTATGTCATATCGCTATGCCTTCGTTCAAGTAACTTCTATTTAATTTCTTTGGAACCAAATTGGAATCATATGGGCATGTTTGTGAAACTGTTAGAATGGAGGTCGAATAGCGTAATGGTAAACACCTAACATTTAGATCCAGACTGACTGTGAGTACTGGCCTGGTTGTTTACTAGCCGAGTAACATTAAGGAAGTTCCTCCTCTTCTCTCTACTTAAGTTTCCTCAGTTGTGAAATGGGAATAATATAGCCAATATCCTTACAGAGTTTCATGACTAACACATGGGGTTACTTCACAAAGTATTTAGACTATTACATGGCATATAATCCATGCTCGGACAATGTTAGCTATTATTAAAGATTCGGGCTGCTGTTATTTGCTTATGTGTTGCTGTGACCAAAATCAACTGGAGAGAAGGGATTCTTTCATCTTATAGCTTCCCAGAGGGAAGTTGGGGCAAGAACTCAAAAGCATGGGCCTGGCAGCAGGAACTGAAGCAGAGGCCATGAAGGAACACTGCTTTCTTGCTTGCTCCTTTCTCAGCCTGCTTTCTTACACAACCCAGAAACACATGCCCAGGGGCAGCATCACCCACTTTAGGTTGCACCCTCCTACATCAATCATCAGTCAAGAACCTGCACCACAGACTTGTCTACAGGCCAATTTTGATGGAGGTATTTTCTCAATTGAGGTTCTATCTTCTCAGATGACTGTTAAACAACAACAACAACAACAAAATTTAAAAAAAAAAAAAAAAAACCCTAACCAGCACATAGGCTTTACACAACATCCTTGGAAAGAACAGATTTGCTTATTGGAAAAGTCTTTGTAGCTGGAGCCTAAGCATCAGGGGGAGGCAGAGGTAAGTGAGGGCTTGAAGTTCTAAAGGTAACAGTGGGTGGGAGAGAGCAGATTCTCCTGAGCCCTGCAGGATACTGTCAGGGCTTTTGTTGGATTTTACTATAAGACAAATAACCATTTGGGTGGTTTCCATGTTTTTTCTATCATGTATCGTTCTGTGTAGTTTTTCTATATCAATCTGTGTTCAAATTTCTGAAAACGTCCCTAGGAAAATTCCTAGAAGTTATTGTCTTCATAAAATGAATGTTAGGAACTATTTGAGGCATTTGTTGTATATTGCCAATGGGGCTTTATAGAAAGCCTATGCCTAGTTACAACATAAGTGAGTTCAATAAATGTTTGAATGTCTACTATGTATCACACATGGTCTAGGGACTTGAAATAGGTTCGTGAACAAAATGAATCTTGTATTCTAGCAGTTTCCTTCTTGCCAGCATTTGTCAGAATACTTGTCATGTGTATGCCTGCCAACTCCAAGTATTTCTGTTTATAAGAACTCCAAGGGGAGAGAAAAATGCACCAATAATTGGAATGATGAAAACTGATACACTGCTCCTTTGGATTTGGATTTGTGGTTGAGTTATTTCCTATGCATTTTCTAACTAATCAGGCAATTGTCATAGCTTTCTTGAAAGGCCTCAGTTTGAAATCGAGAAAAGACTTAACATGTATCTTGGGTCAAGTACATAGGATCTAAGGATTAATTTCCAGCCACATGTATGTACAATGAAAGTCTGGTGTAATGTGGAGGGTTTTTAAGTATCAAGGGTCCTTGATTATTTCTAGGTAACTTGAGAACCTTCACCCTGGATGACAGCTATCCATCTGGCTTGGATTCTAACAAAAGCCAGTCAGGTGGGATGCTTTTGAACTATCTCAGTGTCCCAGTGTTACCAGCAGCCCGTTTCATTTACCATTAAATCTAAACATGTATATTTTAAACATGAGGCTTTACAGTGCAGATTTTCTATTTGCCACATAAAGCATAATTTCTTTCCTGGGTCTGGAAAGATGGCTCTGAGGTTAAGAGCACTTGTTCTTGCTGAGAACCCTAGTTCAGTTTCCAACACCCACGCGGTGGTTCACATCAGTCTGCAATTCCAGTTCCAGGTGATCCAACATCATCTACCCGTCTTTGTGGGTACCTGGCATGCACATTGAGCACACACATAACTGTGGACACAATACTCACACACATAAACTAAAACAAAGAAAAAAACTTTTTTTAACTTTAAGAACTTCCTTCCTTTATGCCATTTCCCCTTCCAGAAAGACATTGATCTGAATAGCAAATCTCTGGCCCACCATGCAAACAATTTCTACATCTTTAACTTACCTTCTACATCTTTAACTTACCTTCTACATCTTTAACTTACCTTCTACATCTTTTACTTACCTTGGAGGAAAAAGAATGAACAGTGTGAGGAGAGGGGATTTACTTTTCTTCTATGTTTTTCCATAGTTTGAAGGCTAACAGTCTTGCTATACAGCCCAGGCTTATCTTGAACTCATATCCTCCTATTTCTACCCAGAACCTGTTGGGATTAAAGGTATGTGCTGCCAAGACTAGTCCATAATTTTTAACTTTGAATAAATATAACTTCAAAAAATTCGAGCAGAAGATGTCTAGGGGACCTAAGAACATTTTTTTTTCTTTTTAAAAATACTGTTTGTATTAGAAAAGAGTAGGTCAATATGTTGTCATTTGAAAGTACTTCTAGTATAATAATATAAAATTTGTATCTGCCCGATTTTCATTTTTGTTATTACTTTTATTATATACATTTAAGTGCTTCTTAAGTTTGTAATAATGAACATGTATAAGCTTTATTTACTTATTAAAATAAATCATTTTCCCCAATACTTAAAGTGACTTGTGCATCTGGGCAGTGGTGGCACATGCCTTTAATCCCAGCACTTGGGAGGCAGAGGCAGGTGGATTTCTGAGTTTGAAGCCAGCCTGGTCTACAAAGTGAGTTCCAGGACAGCCAGGGCTACACAGAGAAACCCTGTCTCAAAAAACAAAGAAGGAGGAGGATATAAAGAGAAGGGGAGAGAAAGAGAGAGAGAAAGAGAGAGAGAGAGAGAGAGAGAGAGAGAGAGAGAGAGAGAGAGAAAGAAAGAAAGAGTGCCACCTGCAACTTGTGAAAAATTAAGAATAACATTATCATGTCTCTTTTCAGGCTTCCCTTTACATATTTTTAGGGATATTGTCTGTCTTAGGGTTTCTATTCCTGCACAAACATCATGACCAAGAAGCAAGTTAGGAAGGAAAGGGTTTATTCAGTTTATACTTCCACACTGCTGTCGATTACCAAAGTCAGGACTGGAACTCAAGCAGGTCAGGAAGCAGGAGCTGAAGCAGAGGCCATGGAGGAATGTTACTTTCTGGCTTGCTCAGCTTGCTTTCTTATAGAACCTAAGATCCACCCACAAGGGGCCCTTCCCCTTTGATCACTAATTGAGAAAATGCCTTACAGCTGGATCTCATGGAGGCACTTCTCCAACCGAAGCTCCTTTCTCTGTGATAACTCCAGCCTGTGTCAAGTTGACACACAAAACCAGCCAATACATCGTGGAATTCGCATTGTATATAGTTTTCCATGCTATTTTCTCCCTGTATACTGAAACATAATATTTTCCCATGATGTGATGTTTGAATAAATAATACAACTATAATCTTATCACAATATACAGTAAATTAATTAGCCACTTTATTTGAATTGGATATTTGGGTTGTGTCCAGAGTTTCCATATTCAAAATGAATGTGTGATGAACAACTTCCTAATGAGATCTTGGTCCTCATTCTAAGCAAGATGGATTCCTAGAAGTGGATTACTGGGGCAAAAATTCTATTTCTAGAAGTGGGTTTTGTGAAAACACTTATGGCTAACAAAAACTTATGCCAATGTTGATGTATGGGAGTATCCTGAGTTTTCTACCAGCATGTTATTATCCTTTTCTGCTCTTTACACCCGTCCTATAGAAAGGTGGCAGTTATTTCCATGTATTTCTTTATTACTAACAAAACAACATTTTTATATGCTTTTATTCACCACTGATATTTCCTCATTTTTTTCCATTATGATTAAAGGATTTCACTAATGATTTTATTTTCTTTTTTTTTTCCCTTTCTTTTTTGTCACATGTCTCTGAGTGTGGTATATATTTGAGTGTGTATGCGAGTAGGGGGGTGCACTGATTGGTGTAGTGTCTGCCTTGATTACTCCCACCTTAGATACCAGGACAAAGGATAGTCTAGCTAACGTGTCGCCCACTCTCCAGCTCTGCATTAAAGGCTAGCTGCCAAACCCTCCTGGCTTTTATATGGGTGCTGGGGATTGCAAAGCTGGTCTTCACACTTGCATGCCAATGTGTTTTGCCCACTAGGCTATTTCCTCAGCCTGTTAAAGATTTTCCTGTCACTTAAAATGAGCTCTGAAAGATAGATTTTTTTTTTTGCCATATTAGTTTCAAATGAAAGTATTTTTCACAAGTTTTGTTATTTTTTTTTTTAGAAATATCTTTACTGCTCACAGTACTTTGTGAAAGAGATAACAGGATTCTAACTGGAGCTGAATGCTCTCAGTTTGAGCTTGTTTCATGATGATTAAGGTGAAGAGTTTTGACAAAAGATCTGGAGGGGCCGGTTTAGCTAATCCTAAATTTAGCTCTGGGGGAAATAATGTGTGGGCTGGATATAAAGATTGTTTGGCTCATTACACTTTAAGAAGATGGGGGGGCAGGGATTACAGAAATCTTCGCCAAAATTTTTCAGAATTTAGTCAATTCTCTGCACAAATGTCTTGCAGTGGTGGTAAACTATGTACAGACAGGATTGTATGGAAAAGTAGTGCTGGGCTGTGAAGATATGCACATGGCTTGGTTTTAATTATTCTCCTTTTTCTTCAGTTACTCTCTTCCAATTACAATTTTTAAAAAAGGTATCCAGATTAGGCCTCTGAAATATAGGGGCAATCCTTGTTCCATAGAGGCTTGTTCCCATCTAGTCTGTTTGCACACCAGAGGCCTAGGTATTTAAAAAGATAAAACCTAGGGCCCTTCCAAACCCCAGCATTTATCATAAGGGCCTATGCTCAGGGTTACCCTGACTGCCAAGGCTAGTTTCCACAGATGTCAAATAGAAGAATGCTGTCAAGCAAAGAAACTTTGGACATTATTCCAGTATTTTTATAGGGGAAAAAAAGGCTCAACAACAGAATGCCAGTTGCTGATTGCTGATGCCTTGTGACTAAGCATAATCGATGGCCGCAAAAGGAAAAAAAAAAAAAAAAACCTTTAAGAACAAACGCAAAATCTGGCGATCTGAGCTCCAGATTTTATACAGTTGACAAGTCTGTTACCTGACTGGCTGTTCTTTGGGTGTTAGTCCCCGCAGCTTTTGAGCAAGATTTGGAGAACTAGCCCAAAATGGATGTTCAAATAGTTTAGGCCTGTAAAATGAAAAGGAATTGAAGGCATGATTTTAGAAGTATCCTAAAAGAGCTTCCTGGCTCTGAGAGTACGGCCGAGGGAGAGAGTCTAAGGAGCTTTAAAATAGAAACGAAGCAAGAGAAATGCGACCCCATTTTAACAGATGTCTTTTGGCGTGAAGAGCCGGTCCTAGAGGCAAGGCTTTCCTACAGGGTCTGCGGGGAAGCTACCCACTGTACCCAGGAGACTGAGCTGTGTGTCTGTGAGCTGCACTATGCTCCGAGGGAGCCCGGAAACTGGAACAGAGAGATGGGCTGGGCTCCTTGGCTCTGGGTGACAGAGCCGTACGTGGAGAATGGCCAGGACCCCGAGGCCATATAGAGACCTAAACTGAGGCCGAGCCAGCTAGAGCAAGCCGAGTCAGCCCGAACAGGGCGGGGCGCTTAGGTGGCCGAGAGGGGGCGGGACCCTCTAAGTCCCGCCCCTCGAATCCCCGCCCCCTCCCGAGGCTTTCTTCCTCTGTCACCGAACGCCGCGCGCCACTGTTCGCAGAGAGGGCGGAGGAAGCGGACTGTTCCGGAGCTCTTCCTAACCGGGCCCAACCTTTGCTCCAGAGATCATGGCTGCCGAGAATGTGGTGGCGACTGGCGCCGACCCGAGCGAGCTAGAGGGCGGCGGGCTGCTGCAAGAGATTTTCACGTCTCCTCTCAACCTGCTCCTCCTTGGCCTCTGCATCTTCCTGCTTTACAAGATCGTTCGCGGGGACCAGCCCGGTGCCACTGGCGACAACGACGACGACGAGCCGCCCCCGCTGCCCCGCCTCAAGCGTCGCGACTTCACCCCTGCCGAGCTGAGGCGTTTCGATGGCGTCCAGGACCCGCGCATTCTCATGGCCATCAACGGCAAGGTGTTCGACGTGACCAAAGGCCGCAAGTTCTACGGGCCGGGTACGGAGGCAGGGCCAGGGGATCGTGGAGACAAAAGAGGGGACCCTGGCGTGGAGAGG
>NC_045030.1:41671831-41675727 GCF_008632895.1 Mastomys coucha
CTAGAGATGAGGTTTTTCCAAACTGGATTGCCTATCACAATCACCTGATGCTTGTGAAAAATACAGATTCTTGGTCTGACCATCCATAGCCACACTTACATCTCTGCGGGGAGGGGAGGGGGCTAAAAAAAATCTACATTTCAATACTCTGCTGTGGGGAAATGGGGGATCAGCCAGATTTGGAAAGCCCTGCTTTCTAGAACATTTCGAGAGGAAGAAGAGGTTTTAGCTCTTCCAATATGGATTCCTCTAAGCACTAGGAACTCAGGGGGTGTGTTCACATGCTCATTGGTCTGAGAGGGAAGACTAGCCAGCACTAATCCAAACCAGACATACCCACTCCATTAAGTCTCCAGAGTCCAGCCAATCAAAATCACATGTGCAAAAAAGGCTTTTAGCGAACCCCTACCCTTCATGTCTGCTCTCAGACATTTTAGAAAATTATGGTCTGTAGGCATGTGACTGCAAAATAATAGGAAAACTACATATTAATTGTCACTATAGTCACACATTATCCATAAACAGTGGTATAAATACCCATAATTATTAAGCTAAACCATAAGGTAACCCACCACACATGCATGAGGCGTCGTCATATGGCTGTATTTGCAAAGTCATCACACGGATCCTCGGTGCTCTCAGTAGAGCACAGCTGGAGTCAAGCTGTCTCCATTCTAACCAGGTAGGTTATAGTTTGCAGAGTCATCCTGAGGGATATCGCTGTGTATTACAGGGATAGTTACAACTGGGAGTCAACCTGCACTCTACATTCCGTAGCCTCACTGCCCTCACTGGCCAGCTGCGTACTCTGGTGCAACGCCATGTGGTCTCAAGGCCTTAGTTTTTCCCCTCTGAGAAAATAAAAAGACAAGCACACCCCGATGGGAGGAGGCCAAGTTGCTGCTCTCCATTATTGAGTGGGCTCAGGAACACTGATGATATCATAGTGGAACTATTTTCTGCTTCAGAGTACACCTAAAATGAAGCCGTTTGAGTGTCTAGTACTATGTGCACAGCACTGGAATAGGTGCTGGTGAGTAGCAGTGAGTGAAACGCACAAAGCTCTGCTCACCGAGCATCTAGTTACTATGCTTTGTAGTGAACAAAATATATTCTCTAAAGACTATTAATATTTGCCTTAGATCTTGTTTTAATTATGCATTACCAGTCCAGGGACTGTAATTTCTAAAATGGTAAAGAGTCCAAACCAAAACAATTTGCTCATTTCCAAGCACTAGATGCTACTATTTCCACTAGGGGTATACATTTTGTGAAAAGCACATGAATTATTTTTTTTTTGCTTTTTAAACCTTCTCTAGTGGCAGCATGCAATGAGGACTGAAAAGAGCCCCTGTTTTAGAATCTTAGTTGCATTTACAAGTTGATCCTAAGGGTTTGAAGTATATCTCAGCAGTGGGGTGCTTTCCTAGAATATGCAACGCCCCAGTCCTACAAAAAAAAAATGGATCTTAAATTTAATATGTTAGAAAGAAAAAAAAAGCAGTTTGGTCGACTAAGGTTTCAGATGACCACACTGTAACAAAATACCAGCCATTTTCCTAGTTGGTATGATGATTTTAATGTATCCAGCCCACTTTTTGGGAAAACAAGGCATTGTTTAAGTACCCCGAATTCCTTTCATTTTTGTGTACAATATATAACTCTAAATGACCACCTTAGGTGGATTCAGAATGATCCACTGCCCTCCGACAAAAAGCTTGCTATGATGTTACACATAATAGCATTTTCCCAGTTTTATGAGATTATTTGAAGGTGCGGATTTCAGCCTTTTTTCAGTGAAAATTTTAGTGTTTTCAACACTGTTTACACTCCTTTGTATGCTTATACTTAAAAACAGTACCAAAACTGATCTCCCTTGTTGTAAGTTCTTATTTAAATAAGACAGTGAGGGTTATATAACATGTGGAGAGGTTTTTGAACCACTGGTATTTGAAAAATGATTGCTCCTACAGGTGCCTTAGGGTTCGTGTCTTGTAACTAAAGAGCATTTAAAACATATCAGAATATATTGCTAAGAAAATGTTTTCATTTACGCATTAGTGGTTAAGAAACCGTAACTTTGACTATCTTGGCTCAAGCACCTAGGAGAGAACCAACCTGTAGATACAAAGTCTTTGAGGTGAATTCTAACCCATGGAGTGTATAATCAAACATTCCCCATCAAGGCCACCCTCAAAAGAATCACTTAAGCTTATATTAGCTATGTGCAGGACAGGAGATTTCAAATGCTACACATTTTTATTTCATGTTACTTATTGAAGTGACAGTACGTCTGTCAATGTCCCTTATGTAATGATCAAAGTATCAGTATACATGCAGCTCAATACTTGAATATGAAGCCAGGAAGTGATGTACTCCTTTAATCCCAGCACTCAGGAGGCAGAGGCAAATGGATTTCTGTGAGTTCGTGGCCAGTCTGGTCTACAAGACTCAGTTCCAGGACAGCCAGGGCTATACAGAAACCCTGTCTCGAAAAACCAAAAAAAAAAAAAAAAGAAAAGAAAAAGAAAATTAAAGAGGTTTTCAGTGTTGAAAGCAAGGAAGCCATCTTCTGTTTATGTGAGCCAAAGAGAAGTGTATTATCTAGTAAAGAATCTGTCTTTGGTTTCATTTTGTCTTTGAAGAGGGGCCATATGGGGTCTTTGCCGGAAGAGATGCATCCAGGGGCCTTGCCACATTTTGCCTGGACAAAGAAGCACTGAAGGATGAGTATGATGACCTTTCTGACCTTACTCCTACCCAGCAGGAGACCCTGAGTGACTGGGACTCTCAGTTCACTTGTAAGCATTTCTTTATATTTTGCCTGGATCAAATTTCTACTAGTAATGCAGATTTATGATCAAACAATAGTTATTTCTAACCACCCTGAAACTGAGTGCATTTTGATAGGCTCCTGAATCTTGGACAGGTCAAGTTTGTGGCATAAAGGAATGGTAGCAGCGCTGAGTCACTTGCTACGATGGCATACCATGTTTTCTTGATGTGTGCATTTTTGCATGAAGGGATATAGATTCCATACTAGCATTTGAGCACGTAGGGAAAGGACAGTGGCCCTCTTGCCTACAGGAATAAAGATTTTCATAAGCCCCTCTCCTGTCAAACTTACTGTTTAAAAAGCAGCCCACAGCCCTCTTGAAGAACGGGAAACGTGTTCTGCCAAACTGCTTCTCACTGAATCTGATTTAGCCTAACTATAAATTAGGTCTCATCTAAAATGCTGCTTATAATCTGCCCAGCAAACAATGGTATCTGCATTGTTTTTAAAGAAAAAAGAAACACTTGTTTCAGGCTTATGTGTGTATGGGAGGAAGGTAAAGTATTTACAGTTGGGGTGCAAATAAGGGGTGAAATGCAAATGATGAGACTGCAGAACAGGCTTCAGCCAAACCTGAGTCCCAGGGGTTAAATGATCATTTGAAGATTACTTCCCTGGGACAGATTTGAACTATAATAATCTTTTCCAGATTTTATGAAATGTATGTGAAGACCGTGACCACTTGGTTTAAGGAAGATGTTTTGGTGTGGAGGGGAAGGTTTTCATTTACCGATCCCCACAGTCAGTTAAATCATGCACACTCTTGGCTATATCCAACTCTCTTTTTCAGAATGACCTGAGAGAGTTCTTGGTTAATAAGAAGCCAGATGTGACACTACCTTTTGAGTTTGGATCTTGAACAGACCAAGTACAAGAATAGCGTTCAAGGCAGGACACAAATCTTTGGACTTTGAAAACAGCCCAGCTATCTAACATAGTCACTAACATTTGTCCAAGATACCTGTGTAATCATAATCTTCTCTGGGAAACTAGTGAGTTATGGTTTATAATCCACAAAGCTCTGCTCTAGAGCTTTCTGGCATCAGTAAGAAACAAGATT
>NC_045030.1:41675958-41678780 GCF_008632895.1 Mastomys coucha
CCCCGCCAACGCACAAACACACTTTATACTATGTTCAAATAGGGAAGTTTCGGTTGTTCCCAGCGATTATTTCATAGAAAAGCAGCTTTTGTTACCTGTTTAGACAGGGTCCTTACTTTCTCATTCCTCCTCATTTCAGAAAGGAAATGTGCATTAACCCTGGACTCACATGATTATAATGGAGCTTGCTAATTCTGACTTCACACCCAAACCTCTTGGCTACAACATCTTCAGTCCCTTCCTAGTCCCTTGCCATTCCTTTAATTACTCATAGCCTTTTCCCATGCTGGGAAAAAATGTCTTTCTCCTACTGTCCTGCTGATGTTCTTAACCATTATTGCAGCCCATCACGGTCTAACACATCCTCCAAGTTGCCCCTCTGCCCTGTTTCAGCTTTCTGTCCCTCTTGATTCTGTCTGGTACTAATTTCCCAATTCTGGTCTGTGCTCTGGCTCTTCTTTCATGTGGCCTTCTCAAGTGGTTCTCTTTTTACAGTCCTCATTTTGGTTCACAGGCTGTTATGCCACTTCATTAATGGATGTTTTTAGTTTTCTTTGAAGCTGTCTCATATCCTTTTACTTTACCCTACTCCTGGCTGTGGTTTCTTCACATCTGCCTCTGCCTACCAGCCTCCTGGTCACCCTGCACAACTGCTCTTACTGAATTCTGCCCTGCATAGCTGGCTGATAACATTGCTGGAGTGCTATTTTGCTGTGTCATTCTTTCTCTTACGAACTTTCAGTACCTTTGCCACCTATAGGTGAAGTTCAGATCTCTCAGGCTGGCTCTTCAGGTCTTTCATAATATTCCCACACACTGATTAGCCAGACTTATCTTCTACTATTTCCAAATGCCAATTCCACTCCTGACAACATGTTCTTACTGTTTCCCAGATATGCCCAGTCTTGCCTATGTTCCTTTGAATGTGTTTTCATTTTTCTGGAAATAGCTTTCACCCGACATCTGTCCATACATTTCCCAAAGCATAGCTTTCTTCCATGAAATGCCCTACAACCTCCCTAACTCAGTGAGGTCTTAACTATAAATACTTCTGCAGAGGCTCAGTTCATTTTGATATCACCTGACATGGTTTGCTGCTTTATATTTTTGTCTTTTGAACAAAACTCTTAATTCCATTTTTGGCAAAGAGTGTGATATATAATCCCTTTATATCTATCAAGAATCCTAGGACATTGCTGAGTATATATTGTGTGGACCTCTCATAAATGCTTTAAAATGAAATGTAGTGATATTTTATAAAGCATGAGAATGACTGACCATGTTTTTTCCTCTACCTCCAGTCAAGTATCATCACGTGGGAAAACTGCTGAAGGAAGGGGAGGAGCCTACTGTGTACTCCGATGATGAAGAACCAAAAGAGGAGACAGCTCGGAAGAATGACTGAAGCTTTCGGTGGAGCATATCTATTTTTGTATTTTACAAAATCATTTGTAACATTCCAGTCTGTCTTTACAACATGGTGATTTCAATATTTAGTAAAGTTTCGAACTTGCTGTAAGTTTTTTTAAGTGACATCACTAGTGACACCGATAAAATCAACTCGTCTTAGAATGCATGATGTGTTTGTATGTCACAAATCCAGAAAGTGAACTTCAGTGCTGTGATGCAAATGGTAAAACTGTTTCTCTTCTATCTGTAGTTAAAACAAACTGAATTACAATTTGATTTTCCTGAGAGAGGGAAAACTTGGATATTTCCACAAACTGGTTAAAATGGTAAGTGCACACACACTGGTCAAAATGGTAAATGTACTAAGAGTGAAGAAGGTTCAGCGTCTAGCCATGCTGTATTCTGAAAACAAGCCCATTTTACCCAACTGACTTAACTGCATGATTTTTGTTTTATCTACCTCTAAAGCAAATCTGCAGTATTCCAAAATCTATGGTATTGATTCAAAACAGAAGTCCAAGAACAAAATGAAAGCTCAATACTGGGCTCAGTTGGGGCAAACACATTGCCTGTGTTCGTGGACTGATTTATCATCCTTGTCCCCCTGTGGACACTCCCACACACGGTAACTCTCACACACATGGTAATTGACACTTGGAACTAAAACAGCATCTGAAAATTCAAAGTAGAACTTTGCAAAAGAAAATTCTGATGCTTGTAGCAGGGCAATGGTTATGTGGTTATTGACCAGATGTAACATTTGAGAGGAATTCCAGGGCAGGAACAGGTGTGTGCTTTTCCAGAAGCTTCCACTGACATCTCTGAAGAATGAGAAAACACTACATGGCATTAGCTGAGTGATTTTTGAAAGGAAAATACATTCCTAAGGTAACACTTAAATCTTTCTGTTGTTACAAACTTGTAGTCACTTCAAAAGTAGTAGTCAGGTGTCTAGGTCTTGGATAATACTCTTTTGGTTAATACTAAACCTAGCTTAAGTAGACGCTACAGTTGTGTAAATTTGTAAAAGTATTATCTGAACAACTAGTGAGGTTTCAAACTCTTGTAATTGTAGTTAAATAGTCATTGTATTTTCTTGTGAGCTGTGAAGTGCTTGGGTCAGTTAATAAAAAGGTTTAACCAATAAGTGAGGCTAACTTGCTTTAATTTTTTAAACCTAAGAGCCCGGGGTGGGGGTGAGGGGGGCATATGGGAGTAGCTGTGCCATGGCTGATTCTGGTCATGTCATGGCTAATACACTCATGAACTCACAGCAAGATCAAGGCAGCCAATATTCAAGCCCCATCTGAAGAGACGCTCATAATCCCAACCCACTGAGGAGCTATTGGTAGTTGATGGCAACTAAGGTGGGGATAGTCAGTTTTCTTTGAAAGTGGCTGCTAATACCCACG
>NC_045030.1:41679816-41687596 GCF_008632895.1 Mastomys coucha
GAAAGAAAGTGGCTGCTAGTAGGTTCCTCATGCCCCAGTACCCTGTACCTGTGTGCACATACAGGCAGCACTAATTAGATATAGTGGGGTAGTTTCTAGAGACTACTGGGGATATGTTGGGGAGGGTCCAGGAGAGTTTAGATATGATCATGATATTTGGTATACATGTGTAAAATTCTCAGAAGAATAAATTAAACATTAATCAGATTTCATCATTTCATTTTAGCTTAGAACTGGGTTTAATTTGGGGGGTGTTAGACTTCTGAGCTACATAGTGAGAAGGAAGGGAAAGAGAAGACAGGCAACACATTGAGAAAGAGAATGCAGAACTGCTATATTGTGAATTGTCAAATTCTGCCTCGGAATCAACTTTCTAAATTGAAGTCTTAAGATTGTCATTAAGATGTCATGTTACTACTGAGTGTTAGGGGAGTGTAGGGGGCTTATGGCAGGAAGGAGTGTGGCTTTTATTTTTCTAAATATTTTTATTTAAGGATTTCATACATACAGTGTTTTTATCGTACTCACTCCTAACTCCTCTCAGATTCACTCCTACCTCTTCCCAACAATATGTCCTCTCATTTCATAACCAAGTTCAGTTTATGCTGCCAATACACTCATAGGCAAAGGGCCATTCACTAGAATGTGGTCAACCTCCCATGGGACACTGGGTGTTTGGTTTTTGATTCAGAACAATCATTCGCTTATTCCTTAATGTTTCAGAAAGAGCTTGTGGAACCCATAAAAGGAGCATTACAGCTCTAAAGTGCCCAGAGTTGAAGGTATAATCTGCCTTCATTTTAATACTTTGAAGCAGTTCACTACTTATTTTATGTACAAATACACTTAACTCCTGAATGATCAAAGACCCATTATGATCCTAAGCTCCCTGGATTAGACTTCCTATTCTGTACCCATATAGTTTTGGACATCTATAACTTTCAAGTTTCACACAAACTGAGAGAATAAGATGAAATGAAATCCCATATTTGGCCACCATTTTTGCCACCATTTAACAGCACCGATTAAACATGCTATGCCAAACATGGTGGCATATATCCGTAATTCCAGCATGTGGGAGGCTGAGGGAAGAGGATAAGGAGTTCAAAGCCAGCCTGGGCTACAAGTGAGACCCTGTCTCAAAAAGATGTCTAAAGCTCTAAACAGGACATCTATATTAACCCTACCCACCACTAAGGTTCCGGGGTCATCACTTAAGAGGAGGCAGAAAGAGCATAAAAGCCAGAGGCCACGGAAGAATGCTGTGAAATGCTGTCTTCTGAACATGATATGGCTGTTGCATGCATTCACAGTAGCTGTGGTTACCTGCCCAAGATCAAGCCAGCCAAAATCCCAGTATAAATGGTACAGGTGATCTCTAGGCCCTACCCTATACTGAGGAGCTATTGGCAGAGACAGTTGCTTGGGGAGGGAGAACCATTCTTGTGAGGGTGTGGTCACTGATAGGTTTCTCATGTTCCCATACATGCACATATGGGCAGCACTAACTAGACTTACTGGGTCATCAGAAAAAGAAGACATTAAGTTGGAAGGGAGTGTGTTAGGAATACGAGCGGAAATGGAGAAGTGGAGGTGGGGGCAGATAAGACCATATTTCATTGTATATGTGTATGAAATCCTCAGAAATAATTTTTAGATATACTTAGAGAAGGATGATTTTTAGTCTAAATGTGATTCCAGTTTATCCGCAATGAATAAGAAACTGGCTTTGGTTCCTTTAACTCTTGACAGGTTCAGTTCCTATCATAAAAGAGAAGTAGAGTTAAAATATTGAAATGAGTGGGAAATGTTATGGGTGCGCATTGATCTACCACATACAATGATCAGTCAATAGTCACTATTGTCACTATTGACAATTTTATTTTTAAATATATGAAAATTAAATTGTGCATCATTTCTCTAACAATGCAAATAAGCCAAAAAAGAGCAACATTGGTGTAACATACCCTACTATAGACAGAGACGTCCTCCCAAAGTGGAATCAATCAGCATTTATTTTAAAATTAACACATCGAACAGTTTTGCAACAAAAACACATTGATTTGGTTGTCTTCAAAATGCCTAGGTTACATAGCCTTCTACCTGAGAAATTCAAACAAATGAACAAAGCACTTAGCAGGCTTTTCCTTTACAGGATTAGCAGCACATACAAGGGAAGCATACAGAAACCCCTCTTTAAATAAAACAAGTTGAGGCCCTTGTTTGATGAAACAAAAAGAAGATACAAGGAAACACTCTTCACAACTTAACAGCAGTATCAAGAACAGAATAGAATGGACCAAAACCGTTTGTTCCATTATAGTCTTTACTAAAGCCGCTGAGGGACAAGCACAGGCTAAGCTACTGTCTTCCTTGTGTAAGGCCTACACCAAAAAGGGGGTTGACACAGATCTACAATGCATTACCACAGATGGGTGCAAAACTCCAGGGTTCAGCAAAAGCAGGATTTTTACGTGGAGGCCCCAGGAGAGCATTTAGCGAAGAAATCAAACAGTGCAAAAGTGCTGAATCAAAATGACTTAGCACCACGTCTATTACAGGAAGGAAACCCAAACCTTTGCACATGCTGCTGAAATCTGCAATTTTATTGTCTTTTCTTACTGAGCAAAAATGCCTAAAGTCTCTCAAGAAAAAATATCAAATGAGGGAAGAAACTGAGTGGGATTTTTCTTTTCTTTTTCTTTTTCCTTTTTTTTTTCTTTCTTTCTTTTTTTTTTTTTTTTTTTTTTTTTTTTTTGGCGTTTGTTTGTTTCAAAACAGTCAGCTGCTTTCCATTACAAACCCATAATGTTTTTTGTTTCAATAGAATAATGTGGGGGAGGGAAGGGAGGCAGATTTTTATTGGAGGAGAGTAATGTGGTGCCAGAAAACTCTCTGACAAGATATGAGCTGTTAGTGCTTTCAAAGGCTACTTTGGGCAACATTACTTTGAACATGAATAGTCATTGCTAGTCCTCAAAAACAAAACAAAAAAGGCACTCTCACCACATGAACAATCTTTCTGATTCAGTAAGTCAAACCCAGTTTTAATAGTGAAACCAACTATTGGCTTCAAAGTGAGATTGTTTCTTTCTTATTATACACGTGGATCTGTTACAATCCTTTCTGAACTTTTAAGTGATTGAAAAATCTCTGTTCAAATAGGAATATGCAGATCAGTGAAACAGCCTGCGGCTTTTACTTCAGGTAAATCATAGTCATAACCACTGCAGACACCAGACTGCTCAAGAGGCAGTTTAGGGGCACACAGTGTGTGACTCGATAGTAAGTAACCCCAACAGACTGGCATCCTACCGGCATCTGCTAGCAGATGCTTGCCTGTAGAATGTCAAATTGAGACTGAACTGAAATTACCATGAAAATGCTACCCTTCGCCCGATTCTGCGGATTCTAAACAACTATTCCTGCTGCAGATGGTCTCTAACTTCACTAATCGCCAATTGCCAGGTCAGGTATAGCTTTGTTGGGAAAATGAAGGTCAACTAACTGCCCTGAGGTCCTGAATCCAATGTAAGGCAGAAAGAGTTGGCCAAGCTTTCTACAGAACATGCACTGTGCTAAGGGGTAAGTCTTCAGGAATCTACAAATATCTCAATTTAAAAACATTTAAGAAGTCCAAAACGAGTCAGCAAAAAAGATAAATCACTTATTTAATCGTTTACAAATTCTGCACACAAACAATTTTTTCCACAGCTAGAAAACTGTGGACTTTTCTTTTAAGTCTTCCTAACACCATGGCATTGTTGAGGAGTGAGGAGGCACTTGTTACTGTTCTATAAAAGTCAGTTTGGGGGATAGTCAGTGACTTTTTACAAACTGATGTCACCCAACCCTGAGTGAAAGGATTACATAGCCTGAAATAGAATACTGTCACAACTTTTCTTCCCAAGTGCCATTATTGATGTGCCAGGATGTTTTGATATTTCCTTTGCAAATCCCCCTGATTTTATAAATTCGATCCTGGTGCTTTGATGGAAAGATATGGGGTCCATAAAACAAACACAAAAACTTCTAACAGTCCCAGCTACGTAGCCATCAAAGGGCAATCAGCCCTTTTTGATTCTTCTTCTAGAACTGTCAGTAAATAAATGACTGAGTATTATGAATATATTCATTTCCTTCCAGTGAGTCTGCATGAAATTCTAGTCATAAAATCTATTATATGTTCTAACTTCTGGATCTCTTCTTTATCTAGAATTATTATGAAGTAAAATTTAGCAAAGTTTGTTACCATACATAGTGCTTCTGACCCAATCTACGAACACATCAAAAGATGCCTATTTGTCCACTATTGTCCTCTTTGAAGATAGATGATGGGTGATGTTATGACAGCAAAAAGAGCCATGGAAGGCTAAGTCAGCCATCTTTAATGCTAATCTGCTCCTTTACTGGCACCAAATTAAAGCTTAAAGTAAAATCTGTCCTTGGATCAAGAAGTTTTGCAATTATGTTGTTTCACCAAGCTTTAGAATCTACAGGTTTTCTATTTCCAAAGCTTGCTGACATACCTGCAGTTACTCTGAGCCACACTTTCAACTTTGGCAAGAGGAATGAGCTTCTGCGCTTGACGCTCGTCTAGTTCTTGCACTGTGGTTGCTAACAACATAACTATATTTGGTTTGAAGTTTTTCTTTTCGTCAACTGTTTCTTGTAAATAAGGGTGTTCCTGATCAACGTGGCCATCAGAACATTTTAAAATACAAAGAGCCAGAGTAGCTGTCTCCTAAGTAGCTTCCATACTCAATGTGCTCCTGGTTGTCATCATGACTGACATAGTAATTATCAGAATCAAGCATGTAATCTTCGGAATTTTCATATCTTTTAAACCTTCTTAGATCCTGGTTATATTCTGACTTCCATGGATTCTGCCTTTTCCTGGAGAAATATCCCAAATAGAATGCTTTAGCACGTTTTGGTGGCATTAACGGCATATGAAAGGGCCTGTATTTCATATTCTGGTCAAACATACTGCTAGTAAGTCTCCTCCTCTTCCTTGTGGTGTTTTCTAATTCATCACTGGAACTGGCCTCATGGTAGTAGCTGTCATCAAGCATGTATTTGGGGGCTAGTTTCCCCTTAGTTTTGCTTACATTCTTGTCAACTCTACTGGAATCACATTCATCCTCAAGCCATGAATCTCTCAGTTCATATTTGGACCTTTTACCTGGTGCCCTAACTTTGTGTTTAGAGTATCTTTCCTCACTGTCATGTTTCCACTCTGAACACAAGGTCTGCTGAGTCGACTTAGTTTTCTGTTTGCAAGTACTGATTTTGTCAGTACCAAGAGGTCTTTTTTCCGGGGAGCTATTATAAACAGCCCCAGACCTTTCCTCCTCCTCTTCGTTCATGCTAAGAGTTTCACTGAAGCACTCAGAATCGCTACTAATTTCCTCTAAGAAGTCTGCCAATGGCAAACCTACATCTACTGACCTTAATGATGAGGAAACTGGGCTTTTTCTTGTGTGCTGAGAATCTTTGACTCCGTGACTGTGAGTGTTTTCCACAGGATAGCTCTCTCCATCAGCTGGAGACAAGTGCTCATCAGTTTCACTTGCTATGTCCTTGCAATGGTTTTTTAATTTCTTTGTAAATTCTTTGGCATAATTGATCTTGCCTATCTTTTGTGACTTACTCTCAGGATCTTTAATATACACCTCTGGCCAGCCCTGCTCCTCATCCTGCTCTTTCCCTTGCAGGCTCTCCACTTCACTCAGACTGTTTGAGTGGCCCCCCTGTTTTCTCAAATAGATCTGAAAGCCATCCCCCTTAGCGTAGACATCTCTCTGCCACTCACACGCACTTGTTAGGTGACTTGTTTCAAGAAAGAATCGGGCATACTCTGGAGTCTCATAATAGTTTAATAGATAGTCAATAAATTCATCTGTTTCATAGATCTTCTGTTTCCTGCCACGGTTGATCACAGCTTGTCTAGAAGAATGGGATTCATTAGAACTGTCGTGGTCTTCCTTTGCAAGGGACTGTTCGGGAATCATTGTACTCTGCAAGGAATTCTGGTCAGAGACCAAACTGTAATCACACCCATCACTTAACACTTTTCCAGTTTCTTCTTTTCTAGCTGAGTGTCTTATTTGTTTCACTCCAGGAGTGTGTGAGGATTTCTGTAACTGAGCCTTAGTTCTTTTCTTCACTTTTTGTTTTTGTTTACTGTCAGACTTAGAAGCCTGATAGCATCGCTTCTCGGCCTTTTGGCTAAGATCATGTGTGGAAGCCTGATAGCTTGGCATTTCTTCACAATCTTGAAGATGCTGAGTGTTTAACTCTTCTTCCTCTGGTGATTTCAATGCAGTCCCTGGGGTATGATGAGCTTCGGACTTCATGACATCAACTTCCTGTGGGTTAGACTGTGTGGATCCCTTTAAGAAAAAAAAAATTGCTATAGACGAGCATCTACATAAGACTGTTAAATCGTTTGTTGTTTTATATCAAACAACTTTTATAATACTTATTTTTATTTTTATAATATTTTATAAATTTTAAGTAATATGACAAAAAATATATTATAGGTATTGAAGGGGGGGTCTATGGGAGGAGCGGTGGTACAAAAGGAGAACAAGAATGTGATTCAATTCTATTTAATTAAAATATGTTTTTAAATGTTAACAAATTCAGATAAATTGAAATCATGTAACTTTTCTGATAATGCAATAAAAGTTAAAAAAAAAAAAAGATGTAATGATCTCTCATGAAAACTCAAATTGGGCCAGCAAGATGGCTCAGAAGGTAAAGGTGCCTGCCTCTAAGCCTAATGAGCTGCCCAACCCAGGGACCTGTATGTGAGAAAGGAAAGACCTAACATCAGCAAATTGTCCTCTGATCTCCACACATAATCAGACAGTGGCATGCATCCCATCCCCATTTATACAGAAGACAAACAAATAAATAAATGTAAACAAAAAATCAAAACAAAAGACAAAGAGATTGAAAATTTCCAAAAACTGAGCAGATGTTGCTCTGAAAAAGACCCAAGATGGGTCCAGATTAGGAGTAATATTATACTGAGGAAACTACTAAATGAAAATGCTTTGATCTAATAACAGATATTTTTATTAAATCTGTGAGCATTCTTATGCCATGACATTTAAAACACCTTACTCTTCTTAATTTGCTCAAAAATGGACAAGCCTACTGTCCTAAGTCTTACGATAGGTGTTAGAGAAACATAGGGAAGAAGGAATGCTCTGTGGCCCTCACTGGAAACCCTAGCACAAGAAAAGACATGTGGGTGGTCAAGTCCAACAAGAGCAACTGACTTACTAAATACACCGTCCCTCTATTTCCATACTCCAATCTTTCCCTATGGATTGCAAGTTGAGGATGTCTCCGAGTTGAGCCACCTGGCCTGCCTCACTAAGAGGAAAGATACAGGGAACGGAGATGCAGTTTAGTGGTATAACATTTGCACCTTACAAAGTCAGAGAAGAAAAGGCCAAACATCAAGTAGAAAACATCACTGTGCCCATGAATCTGCCTGTGGTCAAGTCTGATACAACCTGTTCTGCACAGCTGCAGAGTAAGAGAAAGATGATGCCTACACACGGGTCCCCAGGAAGGTCTGCTGTGCATTCTCACTGCCACACGGCAGAGCACAGTACCTCCCTAGTAACTCGTAATCAATGTATTAATGGGATTCAGAATTATGCTCCAAACTCATCTAAAGAGGTAGGTTTTACAAAAAAAAGCCACACTTGGGCATCATTAAAGTAAACCAAAAACCAGTCTGGCTGGGCTCGCTATCAAT
>NC_045030.1:41687606-41690053 GCF_008632895.1 Mastomys coucha
CAGTAACGAGCAGATGACAAACAAACATAAAATTCACTTAACAGAATAGCAGCAGCAATCATTCCTCCTATTTAAATCACTGCATATGGACTTTTAAATGAATGCTTCAGAAATATCTCTGGCTATTATTCTAGGGTATCTGATTCTGGCTATCTCTAGGAACCCACAAAAGGATAGAAATACGTTGGAGAAATGAAAAATATCTGTGAAGAAGATAATTGATCTGTGAGTTAAGAAATTCCTTACCAGACAGTTCAAGAGAAGGCTAATGTGAGTTTGACAAGGCTCAAGGTTCTTCTCCTTTCTCATCCAAACCTGTTACAGACAGATAGATGGATGAAGTTACTAGAAGGCTACAGAGGAAACACCCGCACCACACCTACCCTTTGTGTCCCCCTAGCATTGTTCTGTCATATTCAATAGAAATGCAAGAAGAAGAAGAAGAAGAAGAAGAAGAAGAAGAAGAAGAAGAAGAAGAAGAAGAAGAAGAAGAAGAAGAAGAAGAAGAAGAAGAAGAAGAAGATGAAGAAGAAGATGATGAAGAAGAAGATGATGAAGATGAAGAAGAAGCTAAAGTATTCTGAAGTTTAGACACGGGAAGTGAGGACCAAGTTGAGACAGCATTGCTTTAGAGACTGGTTTTGGAAATCCATGGTTGGAGTTATGGGAGAGCAGTCAATTAAAAGGAAGCCCCTATGAATGCAGTGAGTCTGTCATGCAGCTCCTTGTTGGTGGGACAATGGTTAGTTAGGCCTCAGAAAGACTACTACCCACTGAAACTAAAGAGAATAGTTAGGAAACAGCCTTACTGCAATTTTCTTCAGGAGTACCCGGAGCAACCGAAGAGCTTCAACCCGCCTCCGAGCCAGCAAGTACTTCCGCTCCTCCCACTCTCCAGAAGAGTCCAGCTCCTGATGAGCCTCAGCCTTGGTTTTCACTTTTTCCTTTCTTTGACGGTGTCTGTCTCTTTCCTTCAGAGCTCGCCTCCTGTCCCTGGCCTTCTTTCTCTTTTCTTGGGCTTTCCTTACTTCATCTTTTCTTTTTCTGAACAACAATGAAGATTCATCATTCATTCAAGCAATCATTATTAGCCATTTGGTTTCACACCCATCCCCCACCCTGAAGAACTAATAATCATTTAGGCTTCCAGAAACCTATGTCTGATAACCTCAGGACATGGAATTGACAACTCAGGGCATAATCAAAGAACAAAAAAACAAAACCAACCAACCAACCAAACAAACAAACAAACACAACAACCAGGGGCTACAGGGGATCGCTCCATCAGTAATGTGACTGTCTTTTGTATACAAGGACCTGACTAAGCAAGGTGTATATACTTTCAATCCCAGTGCTGGGGAGGTAGAGACAGGTGGATTCCTGGGACACACCGACCAGATAGGCTAGAGTATTTGGCAAGTTATAGGCCAGTGAAAGATCGTTTCTTAAAAACAAAAACAAAACAGGTGGACAGCATCAGAGGAATGACAGCTAAGGTCCTCTGGCCTACACACACATACACACACCCACCCACATGCAAACGCATGCATACATACATCCATATAGGCATACTTTACATACATACATACAAAAGAAATAAAATACATGCCCCCGAAAAATCAAAAAAAGAAGATCAGTCAAAGGAAAAGACACAATTTTGTGTGTAAAATACAAATATATAAAGGATACCTTATAGACACGGAGGGAAGGACAGAAAGAAGAGAAGGAAAGAGAGCTCTGGCACTTTTTATGTGATATCGTGAAGAATAGGCAAGAAAATCAGCAGCGGATTCTATTCTGAAGGCAGGGGAAAAAAGGGCTATAGTCTGACATCACAAAACTAATTCTAAGATAGCTGAAAAGCTCAGAAAAATCAAACAGGCCATGAAACTAGTCCACCCAGTTCCCTGGTGGAGGGAGTGGGGATCCCGGAGTCTCAGACATAGTATGCCCTGGTAAAACAGGACGGTTGTGACAGTCGCAGAAGGATGCCACAGTTCTCACAAGTCTTAAATCCAGGGGGAGGATCTAGTGTGACAGTGATTGCTCCTGCATGCCAGATACTCAGTAAAGACAAAATCCATAACAATAATCCTCATAATTTAGAAGGCTATAGTCAGGTGTCATCTCGAGTGGACCATTTGAGACTGGACATGCCATGCTGAGACGTTCCGGCAGCACATAAGCTCTGACTGGAAAAAAACATTCTGTGGGTAGGCCCCACCCTTTATGGAAAGGGGTAGACTCCATCACCTACAGATATGTGTGGAGACTCAAGGCCTGGGTTAGTGGGTGGCTAGCTCTCTCAGCCATGGGTTTTGGTGAGCAGGACTGAGAACTGTGAAGCTCAGGTCCAACGGGCCCTCTCTCAAATTTCCACAGCATCCTTCCTTTTTACAGGACATTTAATGCTGTACATGATTTGAAAGCACCGAGACCCATACATC